>NC_051388.1:43654721-43665172 GCF_015228065.2 Penaeus monodon | reverse complement strand
AATATGGGGCGGCCCCCAGTCGCTTTGGAAATTTCTTTTGGGGGAAAAAGGGTTTGGCACAACCGGAACCCCACGGCATTTCCTACATAGTGACGTGATTTGGGACAATTGACTTAGTGATCATGTACGCAAAAAAAACCCATAACTGCACGAAATAAACACGTCTAAAAAAAAGAAACATAAAAAGGGGAAAAGTAAACGAGTGGCACTTTTTGTAGGGGGTTGTTTCTCCTATTCATAATGATTGATTAGTTTTGCAAAGATCCCCTGAAAAATCCACATTTCCCAAGGTTTCTTTGAGTGTAAGAAATATTTTTTGCCTAAAAGTTATACCAAATGGGGCGAAAGTTGTGTCCCCAAATCGTAAAAACCGCTTTTGGGGAACAAAAAATTAGGGGCCAAAACCAAAAGAAAAAAGGGGGACATACACGGCATTTTGCAAAGGTTTAAAACGAGATCTCTCTCTCTCTTTCTTTTTCTTTTTTTTTTTTTTTTTTTTTTTTCTTTTTTTTTAATATAATTATATTATTATAAATGTTATTTTTTATAATTTAAATTTATATTTATATTTTAATGTATATTATATAATTATATAAAATTTTTTATATTAAAATTCATATATAATTTTATTTTTTAATATTATAAAAATATTATACATTAAATATATTTTTATATATATATCAAAATTTAATATAATAATATATATTTTATAATATACACAAAACCACAAACACACCCCAACACACACACACAAAAAAACCCCACACCCCACAACAAACAAAAAATGTTTTTTGTGTGCGAGCGTTATAAAGCGCACAAGAGGGCTATGATCGCTCTTACTTTGCCTTGGGGATTTGGGGAGAGTTGCGCCTCCCCGCCCCTTTATATACTCTGCGCTCGCGCTGACACAGAAGGGGGGTGGAGGGGGGGGTATTAAAAATTTTAATCCTTTTCTTTCCCTTCCCCCATTCCCCCTTTCCCCCCCCCCCCCCCCTCCCCCCCCCCCCCCCCCAGCTCCCCTTTCAGACTCGCAATGGAACAGGCAAAAAATGAGGGTTAGGGGTGGTGGAAAGGGGGGGGGGAGGGAGGCCCAGAGGGGGGGGAACAATTATTTGTTTTGGGCTTTGGGGGAAAATTTGGTAAGGAACAAGTTAAAAGAACGGGTTTTAAGTAAATACATTTTGTAAGATTTTGGGGATAATTATTTTTATTTTTATTACTATACATTTTTTATAAATTTTTTTTATTATTATTTTATGGTGATACATTATTATTGTCATTAGTTTTATATTGTTTTAATTATCATTGTCATTGATATCATTTTTGTAATCATTATATTCATATTATTACAGTAAATGTAATCATTATTGTATAATCTGTTATGTCCACTATTACTTTATTTTTTATTATTATTTTTTCATTATTATTTATTATATCATATTATCATATTATGTTATTATCACTACAATTATTATTTTTACTATCATACTTATATTTTATGTTATTATTATTGCCATTATCATAATTTTAATTTTTATTATTATTATCATTTATTTCATTATTATTATTATCATAAACCCATTAAATTTATTATTTTATTATTATTATTATTATTATTATTATTATTATTATGAACATTATCATTATCATTATTATCATCTTTTGAGTTTTGCTATTATCATTATCGATAGTAGCAATAATAAGAGTAAGAATACTAATTATGATATTATTATTATTGTTATTATTATAGAGTATTATCATAATTGTTATTATCATTATCATTATCAGTACTTTTATTATCATCTTTATCATTGCTACCAATATCATTATTTCTATTGTTGTTATTACTGTTACTATAATTTTTATCATCACTATTATTAATATAATAATGTTAATAATAATGATAATAATAATTATTATTACTATTGTTATAATTATTATTATTATTGTTTGATTTTATTATTGTTATTATTTTATTTTTTTATTGTCATTATATTTATTATTATAATAATTATTTTATCATTATTATGTTATTAGTGTCATTTCTACAGTCATCATCGCCATCCTCATCAGCATAATGGAACTAGGGGTATTCCATTATCAAAGAACATTTTATCAATCTTTGGCAGGCCATGATTTGTGGGCAATTCTTCATCATCGACATAGTCAACTATGGGCTGGTTTTTCGTCCAGGGTTTGTTGTGATCCTGTCGGAGCTCATCAACAGGCTGTTTCTCGACCACGGGTTGTTCCATAGCCGGAGTGGCACTAAAGTCCTACTCGCGCTCAACGTCTTCTCGGAAGAGGCCGGAGACGCAGCCCCAGACTCTCCGAAGAAGGCCACTCAGCTGCTCTTCCTTGAGGGAACATTTGGGGAAAAGTCCGTTGCAGACGGACGGGTCGTTGGTCTTCGTGCCAACGTCCGTGGCGTAGACGAAGGCGGCGTTGTAGGAGGACATGGTCTCGGTGTTGTTTGGAGAACATATCGACGAGGAGGTTCTCCTCTGGCGTGAGGCTGGAGTGACTCCTGGTTTGGAGGTGGCAGAGCATCTTGAGGATGCATCCGTCGGGGTCGAGCTACCCCACGGTGGACAGGAGCAGGTTCTTGCCTTTGTCAGCGTCGGGATCGACGGAGCAGCCGTAGCGATAGTGCCTTCTCCTGTTATAGCCTCCGTGATAGTGAGAACGGCTGTGATAGTATCCCCTGTTGTAACGTTGGTGACGCGTAACCGACCAGTGCCGCACCTTTCAGAACCGCCAAGCCACCCACTAATCCACAAATGAACAGAGAGGCTTCGCAGAACTCAACGGCCCAACACACCATCAGGATCGCTGGTGATAGAAGTAGCGAATTTGTGAATAAATTGGTATAAAGCTGAATGTCTGTTTTAATTTTCACCATTATTTTTGAAATCCATTCACCTAGTTATTCACCAGTTTCTACATAGCTAACACAGCTTGACACAACTGACACGAATTGACACATGTTAACGGAACCGACACATAACTCCCTCGAATTGACACGTCTTGACAAAAGTAGCACCAAATGACACAACTGACACGAGCTAGCACAAGTTTACAATGTGGTTGTCTCTTCTATATAACTAAATATAGTTCGGATTGTAAATACGTCCCACTAACACACATATACAATTTCCATGTATCATTTCATTTGCCTATAATTATTACCAAACGTGGAGGAATAAGGTCATAAAATGTCGAATGCGTTTACCGTTTTGGATTCAAAAATGCATAGAGATGAGATCGTCTATTGATTTATACTTACCGCAAGAACTGACTAAGGTGGGTTAATTCCATTCTATACTCTATCTGACCTAAACAGGAGATAAATATTAAATTCTTTTATTATTTTCTTTTTATTATTAATATATATATAATGCATACTTTCACATTCGTAGTTATTATAACATACTTTACATACACACAACACCACACACTAAATGATAATTAAACATATAGTATATACTTTATATGATATATTTGATATACATATACATACATACATATATATGTTGATATATACATATATACATACAAATTATATATATATTTTATATAACGTAGTTATATACATACATACATACACAAAGACATATATGTGTGTGTGTGATTTAGTGTATATATATATATAATGTGTATATATACATATATGTGTATATATATATACATATATGTATATATACATATATGTATATATATGCATGTGTATATATGTATATATTACAGAAGTGTATACGAATACACATATATACATCTTATCGTGTTGGACATGCTATTCCTTAGGGGAGAACCCATAGCACAGTACGAATAGGCCAGTGTAATGGCTGTTTGTTCCTGCTGCCAGTGAAGAATTGCTCTGGTGTGTAATTACCTTTTATCATTACGGTATGGTGAACCTGTTAGCGAGGATGATAATGCAAAGAACTGCTGAATAGACTTACAAAATACATTCACACTCTCTCACCATCTCCTAGGAATGTTTCTCTCTCTCCCACATACCCACTCACGGGCACATCCACACACCCACGCATATATATACAGGTTTTGCAATGAGCATTTCCTTATACGAATATATACAAATAAAAATTGACAGGATACCAAGAATAAAGGCTGATTTCAGTAATTAATTTCTCTGAATATATTATCCCAATACATAAGTACCGACCGCATATAATCAATTATATTTATTCCATAATCAGGGCCACCAGTTCTTCCATGGACATTTTGTCATTTCGGGGCAACTCAACATCTTCATCCAAGGTTTGTTGTTCCTGTCGGGGCTCCTCATCGACAGGCCGTTTCTCGACCAAGGGTTGTTCCATAGGCGGAGTGGCACTGAAGTCCTCATCGCGCTCAACGACTTCTCGCAAGAGGTCAGAGGCGCAGCTCCAGACTCTCCGAAGGAGGCCGCTTAGCTGCTCTTCCTTGAGGGAACATTTGGGGAAGAGTCCGTTGCAGACGGACGGGTCGCGGGTCTTCGTGCCGACGTCCGTGGCGTAGACGAAGGCGGCGTTGTAGGAGGACATGGTCTCGGTGTTGTTGGAGAACATATCGACGAGGAGGTTCTCCTCTGGCGTGAGGCTGGAACGACTCCTCGTTTGAGGTGGCAGAGCATTTTGAGGATGCATTCGTCGCGGTCGAGCTGCCGTACGGTGGACAGGAGCAGATTCTTGCCTTCATCAGCGTCTTCCTCGGTGTCGGGATCGACGGAGCGGCCGTAACGATAGTGCCTTCTCCCGTTATAGCCTCCGTGATAGTGAGAACGTCCTCTGTTGTATCGCTGGTGACGTCCCACTGCATAACTGACAAGCGCCGCGCCCTTCAGAACCGCCAAGCCACCTACTAAGCCACCAGTGGACAGAGAGGCTTCGCAGGACGCAACGGCCCAACACACCAGCAGGAGCACAAGAGGAAGGTTTCGTGCGTGCATCTGCCGAAGGAGAATGATAGTGTTTGTTGCGTCTCATTTCTCAACATTGGTATCTGTGAGTTTATTTATCTGTGCAAGTCCATTTGTGTGAGTTTGAATGTGTGAATGTACGAAAGACGAAATGTATTTTGCGATGATGGGGTTACGATACTGATAAAGTTGGAAATAAGTAATAATAATGATAACGATGATTATGATCATGGTAATATAAGAAAGTAATGGTGAGAGGAATAACAATGATACTGCTGTTTGGTATTACAGTGATGAATGCATAATGATAAAGATTTTAAGATACTGTCAGCGAAAATTATAATAATAATGACTTTAACGGTGAAAACTATTCTTGTAACCGTATAAAAAAGAAAATAATTGTGACCGTTACAATCATATAGATAACAAGTTTCCTTAAGTATCACGTATATTAATTATCATTTTATATCATTGTTAGCACATTGATAATAATGACTGTATGATATCAATTAACTATCAGCAGTAGCGCATGTGCAAATAAATTTGTAAGAATTTAAATGTTTGTTTTAATTTTCATCATTATTTTTTAAGTCCATTTAGCGAGCTAATACCAGCTGCCTTGCGTTCCGTCGGAAAATACGAATACTTTTGTGCGCTACAAAGAATCCGCTCGAACAGAACATGGCATATTTTCCATTAACATTGATGCAGCTAGGCTTACGAGTCAAAGATCATTGCCTCATGTTTCTTCACAATTTACGTCCTTTGCTTAGCTGAATATGTGATAAAGCACGAGTTATTGATATTAAAGATTCATATGGCAGAATCCATACTGAAAAATATTCCTTGCCTTTGTCACAATGTATGCGTTGTCTGCTAGGCGCATCTACTTTCGGGACCGTAACATTTGTGCGCCACACAAGTATCGCGCTACAGGCCGTTCCGTTAATTGTGCGCTTCGTAGCTACGAAATGCCCAATGACATGCATGGCAAGTGACGTGATTTGGCATAACTGACACGAGTTGACATATGTTGACGCAAATTGACACGCCCTAACAAAAGTAACACCACATGACAAAAGGCTGCGAAGTGGTTGTCTCTTCTGTATTACATCTGAATGTAGTTTGCATTGTAAATATGTCCCACGTACACAGATTCCAAGGCTTCTTCATGAGTGCAAGCATATATATATATACATTGTTATTATTATCATTATATCTATATCTGTTTATACTTTGTATATTTTATTATATATATTATTATAATATATTAATATATTATATATAATATATGTATACACACACACACACACACACACACACACACACACATATATATATATATATATATATATATATATATATATATATGGTTGTGTGCGAGCACGAAAAGTCTCAATTTTGTGCGGCGTTATAAAGTGCACAAGATGGCTATGATCACTCTTACTTTGACTTCGGGACTTTGGGACCACAGCGCAAGAACTGCTTAGAGTTGCGCCTCAACGTCCCATTATATACTCTGCACTCGACGCTGACACAGACAGGGGGTGGAAGGGGAGTGTGGGGGGGGGGGCTACGCTCGCAATGGAACAGGCAAGGAATGCAAGAGTTCGCGGTGGATGGAAGGGAGGGTGGGGAGGGAGGCACCAGAGGGAGGGGAAGAAACAAATTATTTGCTTTTGTGGCTTGAGGAAATTGTGTTAATGAAATATATTTATACGAACGGGTGTTCTAAAGATAAATATATTTTGTAATGATTTGTTTTATGAAATATCAGTATTATTACTATCATTACTATGTTGATCATTATCATCTTTCTCATTGTTATTGTTGATACTATTATTATCATTATTATTGCCATGATTTTTATATTGTTTTCGTTATTATTGTCATTGCTATTATTTTGCTGTCATTATTTTCTTATCATTACAATGAATGTAATTATTTTATCATAATCTATTATTGTCATTATTGCTTTATTGTTATTATTATTATTGTTTCATTATCATTATCATATTACTAATATCACTATTATCATTATTTTCATCATTATTATTATTATCACTTATTATTTATTACCATTATCATAATTCATTATTATTGTCACTATTATTGTTCTTACTATTACATTTATTTTTATTGTTATTAATATTACCATTATTATTGTCATTATTATGATTATTATCATAATAATTATCAGTATTATTATGTTATTATTATTATCATTATCATTATTATGTTATTATTATTATCATTATCATTATTGTTATTGTTATCCTTGTTACTGTTCCTTATTCTTGCTATCATTATTATTATTATTATTATTATTATTATTATTATTATTATTATTATTTTTATCATTATTACTATGAACATTATCATTATCATTTTATTTTGTTTTTCTTGTTATTATTATCGATAATAGTAGTAGTAAGAGTAACAATAATAATGATATTATGATGATTATCAATGTTATTATTATCATTACTATTATTATCACCATTGTTAGCATCTTAATTGTTATAATCATTATTATTTTCATTATCAGTATTGTTGTTATCATTAATATTATCACTATCATTTGTATTATCATTACTATTGTTATTGTTATTATAATTATTATCATTATTTTCATTACTTTTATTATTATTATCTTTATCATTATTACCATTATTGATATTTCTGTAATTGTTATTTTTAGTAGTATAATTTTTATTATTATTACCATTATCATAGTAATGATAATGATAATAATTATCATAAATATTATTATTGTTTTCTTATTGTTGTCGTTATTATTATTATTATTATTATTATTATATTATTATATTATTATTAATATAATTATGGTTGTTGTAATTATTATCATCATCATTATTATCATTATTGTCATTTTTGCAATCATCATCTTCATAATCATGAACATCATTTTTATTATTATTAGTAGTAGTGGTATAATTATTAATATTGTCATTATTATTGTTATTTATCATCATCATTATTATTATTATAATATTTTTCATTGCTATTATCACCATTACTTTTGTTATTATTGTGATTATCATCATTAACATTATTATCATTATCATTATTTAGTTTATCACTATTATCATTGTTATTATTTTTGTAATCTGTATCAGCAATGTTGTTATCATTATTATCATCATCATCTTTATCAAACTCATCATTATTATTATTGTGGACTGTACGATGAGTATCATTATTATTATCATTATCACTAATGTCGTTATCTTTATGTTGCTATGAATATAATTATTATCATCATTAGTATTATTAATATAGTTTTATTATCACTAATATTATTATCATTATTATCATTATCATATTGTTATTATTGTTATTGTTATTTTTACTGTCATTATCATTATCGTTATATTACTATTATTATCATTATTGTTATTATAATGATCACTATTAGTGTTTTTATGATAACTGTTATCATTATCATTACTATTATTATCGTTATTATTACTATCATTATTGTTATCATTATTATTACCATTAGTATTAGCATTCTTAATACTGTTACTATCATTATTATTATTATTATTATATTATTATATTATTATTATTATCATTACCATTAACATCATCATCATTATTACTATTATCATTATTTCTATTATCATCCTTATTTTCATTACTATTATCATTATCAAGTCATTATTATGATAATTATTGTAAAAATGTTCATAATGATAAGAACAATAAAAATTTTAACAATAATAGTGATAATGATAATAATGATAACTGTCACAATAAATTTTATAATCATAATAATTACCATTACTGTTATTATATCGTCATCATTATTATTTCATTTTTATTATGATTATTACTATCACTTTTATACCTGTCATCATAATTGTTACTAACATTACATGATTGTCATCATCATTAATATTGTTTCATTTCTATTATACTCATTATCAATGTTATTGTTATTACACATTATTCTTTTTTTTTTTTTTTGTATTCGTTTATACTTACACGCAAAGACACAAGCACAAACTCCCTGATTGACTAATACATTCACACACTGTCTCTCTTAATCTTCCTCCTTTCCCGTTCTCCCAATCTCTCTTTCTACATATATACATATATATGTATATATAGCGGGGAAGATAATGAATACGCTCACAAACTTACCAACCTGCATGCAACGACACAATCATTACAATTTCACACACACAAACACAAGTGCTTCCTCTCTCTCTGTCATACATACTCTGTATCCAGCACCGCCTCCCCCCCCACCACGCCATTTACTGGTTTGTAGAGGATTTAATTATAATAGAAATAAAATAATTATCATTGAAAGGATAACAAGAATAATAACTGATTTCGTTATTTTATTTCTATGAATATATTTTCCTAATACATAGCTACCGATCTTAGGCAATACTGTATATTGATTATTCCATAATTAGGGGCAACATTTCTTCTATGTTCACTTCATCATTTCGGGGCATCTCAACTAGGGGCATTCCATTACCAAGCACCATTTGAGCAATTTGGGGCATCTCAACTAGGGGCATTCCATTATCAAGCACCATTTCAGCAATTCCGGGGCCATACTTTCCCAATAACCCCGGGACCCTTCCATTCAACTAGGGCAACATTTCCCGCATTTACCTCGGGCACCTGAACTAGGGGCATTCCATTATCAAGGAACATTTTATCAATCTTTGGCAGACCATGATTTGTGGGCAATTCTTCGTCATCGACATAGTCAACTATGGGTTGGTCTTCGTCCAAGGTTTGCTGTTCCTGTCGGGGCTCTTCATCGACAGGCCGTTCCTCGACCACGGGTTGTTCCATGGGCGGAGTGGCACTGAAGTCCTCCTCGCGCTCAACGTCTTCTCGGAAGAGGCCAGAGGCGCAGCCCCAGACTCTCCAGACTTATTATTATTATTACTATACTATTATTATTACGATTCTTGTTCTTATTATCATTATCATTATTACTACTACTATTATTGCTGTCATTCTTATCAGTGTCATTATAATTTTCATTTGTTTTATCATCATTATTATTTTTTGTTATTATTGCTATTATTATTATTATTGTTATTATTATTATCATTAGTACCATAAATTAAGCGGAAAGGAGGGAGAGGAGATTTATGAAGTATATATTTATTCAATATTCATGCACACACACAAAAAATATATATATATATATATATATATATATATATATATATATATATATAACGTATTTATATACATATTTACATATATACACAATGTGTGTGTGTGTTTGTATGTGTAAGTGTACACACATATATATATAAATGTGTATATGTATGCATGTATGCATTACATAAATGTATATGAATACACGTGTATACATCTTATCGTGTTGGACATAGTGTTCCTTCGAGGAGAGCCTATACAATTCCGAAGTGCAGCACAAATAGGCCAGTGTAACGGCCGCCAGTGGGAAATTGCTTTGTGTAATTACCTTTATCATTTCGATATGGTGAACCTGTTGGCGAGGAAAAAA
>NC_051388.1:43645255-43654621 GCF_015228065.2 Penaeus monodon | reverse complement strand
GTTCGTCGGGGTACGAAGGGCCGTTCCTCGCCATAGGCTTTTTCTATGGTGGAGGGGCCACTGAAGTCCTCATCGTGCTCAGGCGTCATTTTCGGAAAAAAGGTCAGAGGGCGCCAGCCCCAGACTCTCCGAAGAAGGGGCGCTTAGCTGTTTTCCTTGGAGGGGAAACTTTTTTGGGGAAAGGAGTTCCGTTGCAGGGGAAGGGAACGGGGTCGCGCGGGTTCTTCGTGCCGACGTTTCATGGGGTAGACGGAAGGCGGGGCGTTTGTAGGAGGGCCATTGGTCTCGGTGTTGTTGGAGAAAAAATTGGTTCGGACGGGGAAAGGGTTTCCCTCCTCTGGCATAAAGGCTGGAGTGACTTCCGGGGTTTGGGAGGTGGCAGAGGCATTTTTTGGAGGATGCATCCGTTCGGGGGGTCGAGCTGCCCCCCACGGTGGACAGGAAAGCAAGGTTTCTTCCTTCCATCAGCGTCTTCCCTTGGGTTTGTTCGGGATCGACGGAAGCGGGCTGTAAGCGGTAGTTGGACTTCTCTCCGTTTATAGCCTCCCGGGGATAGTGAAGAAAACGTCCCTTGTTTGTATCGCGTGGGGGACGTCCCACTGCATTAACTGACAAGCGCCGGCGCCCCTTCAGAAAACCGCCAAAGCCAACCTTACTAAGCCACCAGTGGGGACAGAGAGAGGCTTCGCAGGGACGTAACGGCCCAACCAACAACCCAGCAGGAGGCCACAAGGGGGGAAGGTTTTTTGGGTTGGCGTGGCATCTGCCGAAGGAGAAATGATAGTGTTTTGTTGCGTCTAATTTCTCAGCATTGATATCCGTGAGTGTATTTGTCTGTGCAAGTCCACTTTTGTGGGCTTGAATGTGTGAATATACGAAAGACGAAATGTATGATGTTTGTAATGATGTGGTAATGATACTGATAAAGATGGAAATCAGTAATAATGATAACGATGATTATGATCATGGTAATATAAGAAAAGGAAAATGGTGATTGCCCATAATAAAAAAATGATACTGCTAATTTGTTTATATTATATGAAGAATGCACAATGATAAAAAATTTAAGATACTGTCAGCGAAAAAATGATAATAAAAATAAATAAAACTGTAATGGTAAAAAATATTCTTGTAACCATATAAAAAATCAATAATAATAACGCTGATTATGATCATGATAATATAACAAACTCATAACGGTGATAATGGAATAACAATGATACTGCTGTTGATAGATAATGATATTTATTATTATAGTAATGACGGCATGATGATAATGATATCAAAATGATGTCACCGAAAATGATGATGACCAATATAATGAAAAAAAACTATTCTTTTAACCCGTTTTAAAAAAAAAAAAAAATAAATCTATGAAAAAAAAACAATAACCGTTTGCAATTTTCGTTATGATACTAAATTTCTATATTATTTTTCCATTTTTTGTAATCACTGTTAGTTTTTTTACACACGATAATAATAATGACTTGTATGATAGGGAAAGGAAAAAAACAATACGGCAATAAGTGGAAAACGTAACAAATAAAAAATGGTTTATGAACTAAATGTTTTAACTGTCATTAAAACTTTTTTTCTTTACATTTTAGCGAGCTAAAACACCAACTGCCTTTTCTGTCGGAAAAATACTTTTTTTTTTACACTAAAAAGGGAATCGGTCAAAACAGAAAACATGGCATAATTTTTCCATTAAAAAGTCAAGCACTTGGGCTTTTACAAATCACGAATTCATTGTCCCAGGTTTTCTTCACATTTTTTTACATCCTTTCCTTAGGTGATTTATGTAATAAGTTCCAGGAAGTTGCCCCCTAGCATTCTATTGATCTTAAGGGGGGCTCCTTATGGCAGAAAAGCATACTGAAAAAAAAATTTCCTTCCCCCATTTTTAAACATTATTTTTTTTTTTAAAAATTAATTACGGTCGTTTTGTAGCCCCAAAACCCATTTTTTTCCCCCCCGGGATGAGGGGGGTTTTTTTTGCCCCCCCACGCGAAAAAAAATTTTTTATCGGGCGCTAGGGGCGCTTTCGTAGTTTTTTCAAAAATTTTGGGACAAAAGGGGGGGAAAAAGGGCACGGGCGTTTTTTTACATGTTTTGGGACGGGGCCCCTTCCCCACAATTGGGACATTGGGGTTCTGTTAAACGGGCAAGGGAAAACCCAAAAAAAAACGGGACAGGGAAATTAAAACCTCAAAAAAAGTAAAAAAAAAAAAATGGCAAAAGGGGGGGAACGAGGGCCACAAATTTTTGTGGTTTTTTTTTTTCCCTTAAAAAAATGGAATTGTATTTTAAATTTTTGCTAATTGCATCCCACTTGGCAAAAATACCACAGTTTTTCCCCAAGGCTTTTTCCATGAGGGGGTAAGCCCAAAATTTTTCTTTGCCTAAAAATTGGGGGAAACCCAAAAAAGGGAAAAATTTTGGGGGTTTCCCCAAAAAAGGTAAAAAAAACCGTTTTTTTTGGGGGAGGGAAAAAAATTAGGGGGGGTTTAAAAGAACCCCGGGGAAAAAACGGGGGAAAAAAAGGTTTTTTTCAAAAAAAAGGTTTTTTTCCCCCCCCCTTTTCTTCTCTTTTTCTCTTCCTCTCTCCTCTCTTTTTCTCTCTTCTTTTTTTTTTAAAATATTATTTTTTTATTTATTTAAAATTGTTAATTTTTCCCCCCCACTTAAAATTAAAAATTAAAATTTTTAAAATTTATTAAATTTTTTATAATTTTTATAAATAAATTATAAATTTTTTTAAATAATATTTTTAAATAATTATATTTATTAAATAATATAATTTAAATAATAATTAAAATATAATTTATTAATATAATAATAAAAAAAAAAAAAACCCAAAAAAAACACCCCCACCCACAACAACCACCCCAACACACCCCAACCAACCCCCCCCCCCAAAACCCCAAACCCCCAAACAAAAAAAACAAAACCCCCAAAACAAACCCACCCCCCCTTTTTTTGGGGGGTTTTTTCCCTTTTTTTAAAAGGGCCCAATTTTATCCGGCTTTCCCCTTTTGCCCCAAAAAAGGGGGAATGGGGGGGGGGGGAAAGTTTTTTTTAAATCCCTTTTTTTACCCCCTTTCCCCAAATTTTTTTTCCCCCCCCAAATCCCCCCCCCCCCCCCCCCCCGGGGCCCTTCCCTTCGACTGCAATAAAAAACAGGCAAAAAAAATCCCGGAAGTTGGGGGGGGGGGTGGAAGGGGGAGGGTGGGGGGGGGAAGGAAAACCGGGGAGGGGGGGGGGAATTTAATTTTTGTTTTTTGTGCTGGGAAAAAATTGTGGTAAGGGGGAAAAAAAAGGGGTTTAATACGAAAGGGGTTTTTCTAAAAAATAAATTTTTTTTTTTTTGTTTGTTTTTTTTTAAAAAAAAATTTTTTTAAAATTATTACCCTTTTTATATCCTTATTTTTAAAATTTTTTTTTTTTTGTTTTTATTTTTTTTTAAAGGGGGTTTACTTTTTATTATTTTATTTTGTTTTTTTATTTTTTTTTAAATCATTGTCTTTTGATATCTTTTTTTTAAAATTCTTTTTATTTTTTTCTTTATTATTTAAAGTGAAGGGGAATCATATTTTTTCAAAAAAATTTCTTTTTATTTTTTAAAACTATTTTATTTTTTTAATTATTATTATTATTTTTTTTTTAATTTTTACTTTTTTTTCCCCATATTATCTTTTAACCCCATAAAAAATTTTTTAATTTCTATTCTTTTTTTTACTTTTTTTTTTTGTTTTATTTTTTTCCCCATTTTTAAAATTTATTTTTATTTTTGTCATTATTTTAATTTATCTAAATAATTCTTTTTGTTAAATTTAAATTATTAAATTTATTTATTTTTATTTATTTAAAATTATCATCCATCATATCCCCCCATTTTATTTTTTTGGGTTTAAACTATTTTCTTGTTTTTTTTAAATTTTTAAAATTTATTTTATTATTAATTTTTTAAAAAAAAACATTTTTTTAAAATTATTTTTTTTTTTTTTTTTTGAGTTTTGTTTTTATTTTATCGATAGAGCCCAAAAAAAAAAAAGAGAAAAAAAAATTTATTAAAATTTTTTTTATTTTTAAATTTTTTGTTTTTTTAAAAATTATTTAAAAAAATAAAATTTTTTTTAAATTTTTTTTTATTTTTTTTTTTACAATTTATTTGTTTTTTCTGTAAAAATCACTTTTTTTTTATGTTATTTTTCCCTATTTATTATTATCATTTTTTATCATTTATCCATACTTTTTTTTTCCTTTTCTTTATCATGCAACCAAATTATTTTTTTATTGTTGTTATTATGTTACTTAAAATTTTTTTTAATTTCATCCTTTTTTTTTATAAAATAAATGTTTTAATAATTAATATAATTAAATAATTATTATTACTATTTTTTTTTATAAATTAATTTATTATTTAACTTATTTTTTATGATTTTAATTTATTATTGTTTTTATTAAAATTTTTTATTTTCTTTTTTAATTGGGTTTTTATTATTTTTAAAATTTAATTTTTTTTTTTAAATTTCATTTTTAATTAGTGTCCATTTTTTCCCCAATTTCTAATCATTTTACCGCCTTCCCTCATTCCAGAAAAAATGGAACCTTAGGGGTATTTTCCCATTTTAAAAAAAAAACATTTTTTACCCAATCTTTTTGGCAAGGGCCCCCATGTTTTTTGTGGGGCAAATTTTTCATCATCGAACATAAGTTTCAAAACCTATGGGATTTGGTTTTTTTTTTTTTTTCGCCCCAGGTTTTTTGTTTTTTAAAATCCTGCCCCGGAGCTTCTTTCAACACGGTTTTTGTTTTTTTCCTTCGACCCACGGGTTTGTTTTTTTTTTCCTAGGCGAGTGGCACTAAAGTTTCCTTACTTCCGCTCAACGTCTTCTGGAAAGGGCCCGGAGGACAACAGGCCCCAGGGAATCCCCCGAAGAAAAGGCCACTTCAGCTGGCTTTTTCCTTGAGGGAAACTTTGGAAAATTTTCCGGTGGCAGAGGGACGGGTTCCGTGGCCCCCCCCCTTTTTCGTGCCAACTTTTCCCCCCCCCCGGGGGGGGGGACCAAAGGGCCCCGGCGTTTAAGGGGAAGGGGTCCCTCGGGTTTTTTTTTTGGAGAAAAAAAATCGAGAGGAGGTTTCCCTGGGGGCGTGAGGCTGGAAGGGGGCCCTCCTGGTTGGGGGGGTTGGGGGAAGAAACTTGAGGATGAAAATCCGTCGGGTTTCCCGAGTACCCACGGTGGACAGGAGCCAAAGGGTCTTTTGCCTTTTTTTTTCAGGTTCGGGGAATCGACGGGAGCAGCCCCTTTAAGGGAATCTCCCCCTTCCCCTTTTCCCTGTTATGGGGGCCCCCTGTTGATAGTGGGAAAAAAAAGGTTTGGTTGGGAAAAATTCCCCCCTGTTGTTTTAAACTTTGGTGGAACCCGCCGAAAAAAACCGACCCAGTGGCCGCACCCTTTTTCAGAAAACCCGCCCCAAGCCACCCCACTTAATCCCACAAAAATGAAACAGAGAGGCCTTCCGCAGAAAAAACTCAAACGGGCCCAAACAAAACCACCATCAGATCGCTGTGATAGAAAGTAGCGAAATTTTTGTTGAAAAAAAAATTGGTATAAAAAAGCTGAATGTCTTTTGTTTTTAATTTTTCACCATTATTTTTTTTTGAAAAAACCATTTTCAACCTAGGTTTATCCACCAGTTTTCTACATAGGCTAAACCACAAGGCTTGAACAACAACTGAACCACGAATTGACACATGTTAAACGGAAAACAAAACAGAACAAAAAAAAACTCTCTCCGAAATTGGACCACCGTCTTGGGGAACAAAAAAAGTAAGCCACCAAAAAATGGACACAAACGTGGGACACGAGCTTAGCACAAAGTTTACAATGTGGTTTGGTCTCCTTCTATATAAAAACTAAAATATTAGTTCGGATTGGTAAAAAATTACGGTCCCCACTAAAACAAAACAATTAACCCAATTTTTTCCATGTATCATTTTCCATTTGCCTATAAAATTATTTACCAAAACGGTGGAGGAAAAGATAAAAGTGTTTTTCATAAAAAAAACTGTCGAAAATCGCGTTTACCCGTTTCTTGGATTTCTAAAATAAAAATGGCATTACGATGAACCTGAAAGAATGTTCGTTTTCCTACCTTGAATTTTAATGACTACACCCAACCGCAAAGAAAAACTGCTTTAGAGGTTGCGCCTTGTTGTTCCCATTTATATTAACTCTGTGCTCGACCACTAAACAGGGAGAGATGGGAAAAAGGGGGGGGGGGGGGTTTCCCGGGAAACTTCCTTTTTATTCCCTTTTTTCCTCTTCGTTTTCCCACCTCCCCCCCTCCCATTTCAATATATAATATTGCAATACATTTCAACATTAAATCGTAGTTATATTTTACATAACAATACATACACACGAAAACACACCACACATAAATGTATAATTTATACATATAATGTATATTACGTAATATGTATATTACTGATATACAATATACATACATAACATAATATATTGTTGATATTATACATATATTAACATACCAAAAATTTATATTTATATTTTATTATAA
Organism: Penaeus monodon; assembly: GCF_015228065.2. NCBI lineage: Eukaryota > Metazoa > Arthropoda > Malacostraca > Decapoda > Penaeidae > Penaeus > Penaeus monodon. The sequence goes on along the minus strand of NC_051388.1, from coordinate 43,648,036 downwards.
CGTAGTTTTATTATACATACATTACATACACAAAAGGGGGACATATTTTGTGTGTGTGTGATTTTAGTTGTAATATATATTATTTGTTGTAATATAACACAACATATTATGTGTATAATATATTACATATATGTAATTATTTACATATATGTTAAATATATATTCATGTTGGTATATATGTATATATTACAGAAAGTGTTTAATACGAATACACAATAATATAAAACTCTTATCGTGTTGTTTTTGGACATGCTATTTCCTTAGGGGAGAAAACCCCATAGCACAGTACGAATAGGGCCAGTGTAAATGGGCTTGTTTTGTTCCTGCTTGCCAGTGGAAGAAATTTGCTCTGGTGGTGTTAATTTTACCTTTTATTCATTACGGTATATGGTGAAAAAACTGTTAGCGAGGATGATAATGCCAAAGGAAACTGCTGGGAAAAAAGACTTAACAAAAAAAATAACATTTCACCACTTCTCTCACCATTCTCCTAGGAAATGTTTCTCTCTCTTCCCACATACCCCACTCCGGGCCACATCCCCACCCACCCAACGCATATATATAACAGGTTTTGCAAAATGAGCATTTTTTCCTTATACGAAATATATTTTACAAATAAAAATTGACAGGGGATTACCAAGGAAAAAAAAGGCTGATTTCAGTAATTTAATTTTTTCTGAAATATATTTATCCCAATAAATAAGTACCGGACCGCATATTAAATCAATTTTATAATTAATTCCATAATCAGGGGCCCCAACCAGTTCTTCCATGGACATTTTTGTCATTTTCGGGGGCAAAAAAACTCAACATCTTCATCCAAGGGTTTTGTGTTTTTGTTCCTGTCGGGGGCTCCTCATCGACAGGGCCTTTTTTTTTTCGGACCAAGGGGGTTGTTTCCATAGGCGGAGGTGGCATTAAAAAAAGGTTCCCCCCCCCAATCGGCGCCCCCAAACGACTTTTTCGCAAGGGGGGTCAAGGGGGCAAGGCCTTCCAAAGAACCCCTCCCGAAGGAGGGCGTTTAGCTTTGCTTCTCCTTGAGGGAAAACATTTTGGGGAAAGGGGCCTTTTTTTTTGGAAAGGGGGACGGGTTTCGCGGGGTCTTCGTGCCCGGGAACCGTCCGTTGGCGTAGGGGACGAAATCGGGCGTTTTTTGTTAGGAGGGGGGAAACAGGGTCTTCGGTTTGTGTTGAGAAAAAAAAAACATATCGAGAACGGAGGAAGGTTTTCCCCTTGGCGTTTGAGGCTGGAAACGGACTTCCCTCGTTTGGGGGTGGCAGAAAGCAGTTTAAAAGGATTGCATTTCGCCGCGGTCGAAGGCTTGTTCGTTTGGGGGACAGGAGCCAGATTTTTTTTGCCTTTCATCAGGCGTTTCTTCCCTCCGGGTTGGTCGGGATGGAACGGCCGGGCCGTAAACGATAGTGCCTTTTCTTTCCCGTTATAAGCCTCCCGTGATAGTGAGAAAACAGGTCCTTGTTTGTAATCGCTGGTGGACGTCCCACCCCTGCATAACCTGGACAAAAAGCGGCCGCCGCGCCCTTTTCAGAAAACCGCCCCGCCACCTACTAAGCCACCAGTGGGGGAAGGAGGAGGCCCTTTCGCAGGAAAACAACGGGCCAACGCCCCAAAAAACACCACCAGCCAGGAAGGCACAAGGAGGAAAGGGGAGTTTTTTCCGTGCGTGCCAATCTGCCGAAGGAGAATTTGATTAGGTGAATGTTTGGCTTCCCATTTTTCGCAACACATTGGTAATCTGTGAGTTTTATTTTATTGTTGGCAAGTCCATTTGTGTGATTTGAAATTGTGTGTGAACTGTACGAAAACGTAGACGAAAATGTATTTTGCGATGATGGGGGTACGATACTGATTAAAGTTGGGAAAAAAAAGTAATAATTAATGACAATTCGAAATGAATTTATGGATTTCATGGTAATTAAGGAAAAAAAAATTTAATGGGGAGGGAAAAAAAAACAAAAAGGGGATTTTTGCGTTTGGTATTACAGTGATGAAGGGCAATAAAAGGGATAAAAAAAAATTTTTAAGAAAATGTCAGGGAAAAAAAAATTAAAAATTTAAAATAAGGGGGGAAAAAAAAATTCTTGAAAAAACCGTTAAAAAAAAAAAAAAAAAAAATGGGGGACCGTTACAATTTTCAATTTTTAAGGGATAAAAAAAAATTTTTCCTTTAAAAAGTATCCCCGTATTTTATTAAATTTTTTTAAAATTTTTTTCATTGTTAGAAAAATTGATAAAAAAATGGAACTGTGGGGAAAATTCAATTAAAAAAACAACAGCCAGTAGGGCATGTGCAAAAAAAAAATTTGTAAAAAAAAAAAAAATTTTTGTTTTTTTTTTTTTCATCATTTTTTTTTTTTTTAATTCCTTTTTAGCGAGGCTAATTCCACGCCGGGCGTTCGTGGGAAAAAAAAATACGAAATTTTTTTGTCCCCACTACAAAAAAAAAATTTCCGCTCGAACGGGGGGTTAAAAAAAAAAAAAAAAGGGGATTTTTTTTTCCATTAACATGATGAAAAGCTAGGTTACGAGTAAAAAAAAGGTTTTTCAGCCTTTGTTTTTCACAATTTTTGTCCTTTTTTGCAGGGGGAATTTTGGTTTTAAAAAAGCAGGGGGTTTTTTGAATTAAAAAAAATTCATTGGGGCAGAATCCAATTGGGGAAAAAAAAATTCCTTGCCTTGGGGCCCCAAAAGTTTTTTGGGGGTTGTTGCTAGGGGGCATCTATCTCGGCGAAAAAAAAAAAAAATTTGGGGGCCCAAACAAAA
>NC_051388.1:43639327-43645155 GCF_015228065.2 Penaeus monodon | reverse complement strand
CACGAGCGTTGTGTGTGTGGAGTATGTATGTGACAGAGAGAGAGGATGCACTTGTGTTTGTGTGTGTGAAATTGTAATGATTGTGTCGTTGCATGCAGGTTGGTAAGTTTGTGAGCATATTCATTATCTTCCCCGCTATATATACAGATATATGTATATATGTAGAAAGAGAGATTGGGAGAACGGGAAAGGAGGAGATTAAGAGAGAAAGTGTGTGAATGTATTAGTCAATCAGGGAGTTTGTGCTTGTGTCTTTGCGTGTAAGTATAAACGAACACAAAAAGAATAACGTGTAATAACAATAACATTGATAATGAGTATAATAGAAATGAAACAATATTAATGATGATGACAATCATGTAATGTTAGTAACAATTATAATGACAGCAATAAAAGTGATAGTATAATCATAATAAAAATGAAATAATAATGATGACGATATTAATAACAGTAATGGTAATTATTATGATGATTATAATTTCTATTGTGACAGTTATCATTATTATCATTATCACTATTATTGTTAACATTTTTATTGGTTCTTATCATTATGATTTTTACAATAATTATCATAATAATGACTTGATAATGATAATAGTAATAAAAATAAGGATGATAATAGAAATAATGATAATAGTAATAATGATGATGATGATGTTAATGGTAATGATAATAATAATAATAAAATAATAATAATAATAATAATAATGATAGTAACAGTATTAAGAATGCTAATACTAATGGTAATAATAATGATAACAATAATGATAATGATAGTAATCGTAATAGCAATAATAGTGATGATAATAATAATAATAATAATAATAATAGTGATAATAAAACTATATTAATAATACTAATGATGATGATAATTATATTCATAGCAACATAAAGATAACGACATTAGTGATAATGATGATAACAATAACAATAATAATGACAATATTAATAATTATACCACTACTACTAATAATAATATAAATGATGTTCATGATTATGAAGATGATGCAAAAAAATGAAAAAATGATAATAATGATGATGATAATAATTACAACAACCATAATTATATTAATAATAATATTAATAATATTAATAATAATAATAATAATAATAATAATAATAATAATAATAATAATAACACAACAATAAGAATAACAATAATAATATTTATGATAATTATTATCATTATCATTACTATGATAATGGTAATAATAATAAAAATTATACTACTAAAAATAACAATTACAGAAATATCAATAATGGTAATAATGATAAAGATAATAATAATAAAAGTAATGAAAATAATAATAATGAAAATAATGATAATAATAACAATAACAATAGTAATGATAATACAAATGATAGTGATAATATTAATGATAACAACAATACTGATAATGAAAATAATAATATGAAATAAAATTAAAGCTAACAATGTGATAATACATAGTAATGATAATATAACATTGATAATCAAAAACTATAATATATTAATGTTACTCTTAAATACTACTATGATCGATAATAATAACAAGAAAAAACAAAATCAAAATATATTATAATGTTACTCATATAATAATGATAATAATAATAAATAATATAATAAGTATATAATAGATAATAATAATAATAATAAAATAATAATAATAATAATAATAATAATAACATAATAAAACTGATAATTTTTACGATAATAATCATAATAATGACAATAATAATGGTAATGATGATAATGGTGATAATTATAATAATAATAACAATAACAAGGAAATATCAATCATAATAATGATGATGACTCTGATGATGATAATAATAATGATAATAATAATGATAATGGCGATATTAATAACAATAAAAATAAATGTAATAGTAAGAACAATAATAGTGACAATAATAATGAATTATGATAATGGTAATAAATAATAAGTGATAATAATAATGATGAAAATAATGATAATAGTGATATTAGTAATATGATAATGATAATGAAACAATAATAACAATAACAATAAAGCAATAATGACAATAATAGATTAGATAATAATTACATTCATTGTAATGATAACGAAAATAATGACAGCAAAAATAATAGCAATGACAATAATAACGAAAACAATATAAAAATCATGGCAATAATAATGATAATAATAGTATCAACAATAACAATGAGAAAGATGATAATGATCAACATAGTAATGATAGTAATAATACTGATATTTCATAAAACAAATCATTACAAAAATATATTTATCTTTAGAACACCCGTTCGTATAAATATATTTCATTATCACAATTTCCTCAAGCCACAAAAGCAAATAATTTGTTCTCCCCCTCCCTCTGGTGCCTCCCTCCCCACCCTCCCTTCCACCCACCCCGAACTCCTGCATTCCTTGCCTGTTCCATTGCGAGCGTAGCCCCCCCCCCCCCACACTCCCCTTCCACCCCCCTGTCTGTGTCAGCGTCGAGTGCAGAGTATATAATGGGACGTTGAGGCGCAACTCTAAGCAGTTCTTGCGGTGTGGTCCCAAAGTCCCGAAGGCAAAGTAAGAGTGATCATAGCCATCTTGTGCATTTTATAACGTCTCAGAAAAGTGGGACTTTTCGTGCTCGCACACAACCATATATATGTATATGTATATTATATATGTGTGTGTGTGTGTGTTTATATATATACAGTGTATAAATAGATATAGATATAATGATAATAATAACAATGTATATATATACTTGCACTCATGAAGAAGCCTTGGAAACTGTGGGACATATTTACAATGCAAACTACATTCAGATGTAATACAGATGTAATATGGTGTTACTTTTGTTAGGGCGTGTCAGTTTGCGTCAACATATGTCAACTCGTGTCAGTTATGCCAAGTCACGTCACTTGCCATGCATGTCATTGGGCATTTCGTAGCTACGAAGCGCACAATTCAACGGAACGGCCTGTAGCGCGAATACTTGTGTGGCGCACAAATGCTACGGTCCCGAGAGGAGATGCGCCTAGCAGACAACGCGTACATTGTGGCAAGGGCAAGGAATATTTTTCAATATGGTTTCTGCCATATGAACCTTTAATATCAATGACTCGTGTTTTATTACATATTCAGCCAAGCAAAGGACGTAAAATGTGAAGAAACACGAGGCAATGATCCTTGACTCGTAAGCCTTACTGCTTCACTGTTTAATGGAAAATATGCCTGGTATGAGCTCGCTAAATGGACCTAAAAATAATGATGAAAATTAAAACAAACATTTAAATTCTATACAAATTTATTTGCACATTCGCTATTGCTGATAACTAATTCATATCATACAGTCTTTATTATCAATGTGCTAACAATGATATAAGATGATAACTTATATACATGATACTTCAGGAAAATTGTTATCAATATGATTGTAACGGTCATAATACTAATGAATTATTTTCTTTTTTTATATCGTTATCAGGAATAGTTTTAACTGTTACAATCCTTATTACCATTTTCGCTGACAGTATCTTAATATCTTTATCATTTTGCATTCATCACTATAATAACCAACAGCAGTATCATTGTTATTCTGTCACTATTACCTTTCTTACATTATCATGATCATAATAACCGTCGTTATTATTTTTATTACTGATTTCCATCTTTGTCTCTATCATTACCCCATCATCGCAAACATACATTTCGTCTTTCGTAATTCAAACATTCAAGCCCACACAAATGAACTTGCACAGATAAATGCACTCACAGATACCAATGCTGACAAATGAGACGCAACAAACACTATCATTCTCCTTCGGCAGATGCACGCACGAAACCTTCCTTTGGCGCTCCTACTGGTGTGGTGGGCCGTTGCGTCCTGCGAAGCCTCTCTGTCCATTGGTGGCTTAGTAGGTGGCTTGGCGGTACTGAAGGGCGCGGCGCTTGTTAATTACGCAGTGGGACGTCACGCGATACAACAGGAGACTCTACCACGACCGTTCTCACTATCACGGAGGCTATAACGGGAGAAGGCACTATCGCTACGGCCGCTCCGTCGATCCCGACACCGAACAAGACGCTGATGAAGGAAGAATTTGCTCCTGTCCACCGTGGGGCAGCTAGACCCTGACGGATGCATCCTCAAAATGCTCTGCCACCTCCAAACCAGGAGTCACTCCAGCCTCACGCCAGAGGAGAACCTCCTCGTCGATATGTTCTCCAACAACACCGAAAACATGGCCTCCTACAACGCCGCCTTTGTCTACGCCACGGACGTCGGCACGAAGACCCGCGACCCGTCCGTCTGCAACGGACTCTTCCCCAAATGTTCCCTCAAGGAAGAACAGCTGAGCGGCTCCTTCGGAGAGTCTGGGGCTGCGCCTCTGACCTTTTCCGAGATGACGCTGAGCACGATGAGGACTTCAGTGCCACTCCGCCCATGGTACAACCCGTGGGCAAGGAACGGCCTGTCGATGAGGAGCCCCGACAGGAACAACAAACCTTGGATGAAGATGTTGAGTTGCCCCGAAATGACAAAATGTCCATGGAAGAACTGGTAGCCTTGATTATGGAATAAACAATATGAAAGATTACATAAGATTGGTAGTTATGTATTGGGACAATATATTCAAAGAAATTAATTACCGAAATCAGCTGTTATTCTTGGTATCTTTTATATGTATATATTCATATAAGGAAATGCTCATTGCAAAGCCTGTATATATATACGTGGGTGTGTGGGTGTGCCCGTGAGTGGCTATATGGAGAGACAGAGAAACAGAAACGTAGATGGTGACAGGAAGAGAGAGTAAATGAGAGTGTGTGAATGGATGTGTGTTTACATATAGGTTGGTCTGTTTGTAAGTCTATTCAGCAGTTCTTTGTAAATTCATGTATTATCATCCTCGCTAACAGGTTCACCTTACCGTAATGATAAAGGTAATTAAACAACAGAGCAATTTTTCACTGGCAGCAGGAACAAACAGCCATCACACTGGCCTATTCGTGCAGCGCTTTAGAAGTCTATAGGTTCTCCCTTAAGGAACAGTATGTCCAACACGATAAGATACATGTGTATTCATATACACTTATGTAATATATACATATTTATAAATGCATATATGTGTGTATATTTATACATATATATATATATATATATATATATATATATATATATATATATATATTAAGACACACATATATGTGTTTGTGTGTTTGTGATGTATGTATGTATATAGTTACGTTATATATGTGTATGTATGTACGTACATAGCAATATATGTGTATGTATGTATGTATATATATATATATATATATATATATATATATATATATATATACACGTATAGATATGTGTACATATATATGTGTGTGTGTGTATGCATTTACACATGGGTATATGTATATGTATATATATACACACACACAAGACCCAAGTAAATATATATGAATATATATATGCTTGTAGAGAGAGGGAACGGGAGGGAGAGAGAATGGGGAGGGGAAGTGGAACGAAGAGGGAAAGGGGAATAAAAGATCCCAGACCCCCCGCCCCCTTTCCATCTCCCTGTCTGCGTATATAATGAGTATATGATGTTTTTGCGGTGTAGTCCTAAAGTCGGGTAATTTTTCATGAATATATGTATATATTTCATATATATATATGTATGTATATCATATATGATTTTGAACCATTTGCAAGCAGTCGTGGATATTCCTGGAAATCTTTTGGAAACGACCCTAATTTCAAACGATTCCAAATACTTCCCCGAAAATTTCGGACAAAGTTTTATGGGGAAACACTTATTTTCCCCACGGTTTTTTTGGGTACTTTTAATTATAAGCAAATGAAAATTT
>NC_051388.1:43630112-43639227 GCF_015228065.2 Penaeus monodon | reverse complement strand
ATATAATGTGTGTGTGTGTGTGTTTATATATATACAGTGTATAAATAGATATAGATATAATGATAATAATAACAATATATATATATATATAACTTGAACTCATGAAGAAGCCTTGGAAACTGTGTATGTGGGACATATTTACAATGCAAACTACATTCAGATGTAATACAGATGCGCCTAGCAGACAACGCGTACATTGTGGCAAGGGCAAGGAATATTTTTCAATATGGTTCTACCATATGAACCTATAATATCAATGACTCGTGTTTTATTACATATTCAGCCAAGCAAAGGACGTAAAATGTGAAGAACACGAGGCAATGATCCTTGACTCGTAAGCCTTACTGCTTCACTGTTTAATGGAAAATATGCCTGGTATGAGCTCGCTAAATGGACCTAAAAATAATGATGAAAATTAAAACAAACATTTAAATTCTATACAATTTATTTGCACATTCGCTATTGCTGATAACTAATTCATATCATACAGTCTTTATTATCAATGTGCTAACAATGATATAATGATATTTTCTTTGTTTATATTGTTATAAGAATAGTTTTAACTGTTACAATCATTATTACCATTTTCGCTGACAGTATCTTAATATCTTTATCATTTTGCATTCATCACTATAATGACCAACAGCAGTATCATTGTTATTCTGTCACTATTACCTTTCTTACATTATCATGATCATAATAACCGTCGTTATTATTTTTATTACTGATTTCCATCTTTGTCTCTATCATTACCCCATCATCGCAAACATACATTTCGTCTTTCGTAATTCAAACATTCAAGCCCACACAAATGAACTTGCACAGATAAATGCACTCACAGATACCAATGCTGACAAATGAGACGCAACAAACACTATCATTCTCCTTCGGCAGATGCACGCACGAAACCTTCCTCTTGTGCTCCTGCTGGTGTGTTGGGCCGTTGCGTCCTGCGAAGCCTCTCTGTCCACTGGTGGCTTAGTAGGTGGCTTGGCGGTTCTGAAGGGCGCGGCGCTTGTCAGTTATGCAGTGGGACGTCACCAGCGATACAACAGGAGACTCTACCACGGCCGTTCTCACTATCGCGGAGGCTATAACGGGAAAAGGCACTATCGCTACGGCCGCTCCGTCGATCCCGACACCGAACAAGACGCTGATGAAGGAAAGAACCTGCTCCTGTCCACCGTAGGGCAGCTAGACCCTGACGGATGCATCCTCAAAATGCTCTGCCACCTCCAAACCAGGAGTCACTCCAGCCTCACGCCAGAGGAGGACCTTCTCGTCGATATGTTCTCCAACAACACCGAAAACATGGCCTCCTACAACGCCGCCTTTGTCTACGCCACGGACGTCGGCACGAAGACCCGCGACCCGTCCGTCTGCAACGGACTCTTCCCCAAATGTTCCCTCAAGGAAGAACAGCTGAGCGGTCTCCTTCGGAGAGTCTGGGGCTGCGCCTCTGACCTTTTCCGAGATGACGCTGAGCGCGAGGAGGACTTCAGTGCCACTCCGCCCATGGTACAACCCGTGGGCAAGGAACGGCCTGTCGATGAGGAGCCCCGACAGGAACAACAAACCTTGGATGAAGATGTTGAGTTGCCCCGAAATGACAAAATGTCCATGGAAGAACTGGTAGCCTTGATTATGGAATAAACAATATGAAAGATTACATAAGATTGGTAGTTATGTATTGGGACAATATATTCAAAGAAATTAATTACCGAAATCAGCTGTTATTCTTGGTATCTTTTATATGTATATATTCATATAAGGAAATGCTCATTGCAAAACCTGTATATATATACGTGGGTGTGTGGGTGTGCCCGTGAGTGGCTATGTGGAGAGAGAGAGAAACAGAAACGTAGATGGTGACAGGAAGAGAGAGTAAATGAGAGTGTGTGAATGGATGTGTGTTTAAGAGGATGTTTGTCCATGTCTTTACATATAGGTTGGTCTGTTTGTAAGTCTATTCAGCAGTTCTTTGTAAATTCATGTATTATCATCCTCGCTAACAGGTTCACCTTACCGTAATGATAAAGGTAATTAAACAACAGAGCAATTTTTCACTGGCAGCAGGAACAAACAGCCATCACACTGGCCTATTCGTGCAGCGCTTTAGAAGTCTATAGGTTCTCCCTTAAGGAACAGTATGTCCAACACGATAAGATGCATGTCTATTCATATACACTTATGTAATATATACATATTATGTATACATATATATATTAAAATATATATGTGTTTGTGTGTGTGTGATGTATGTATGTATATAGTTACATTATATATGTGTATGTATGTATGTATGTACATAGCAATATATGTGTATGTATATATGTATATATATATTGCTATATATACGTACAGATATGTGTACATATATGTATATGTGTGTGTATGTATTTATATATGGGTGTATATATACATATACATATATACACACACAAGACCCAAGTAAATATATATGAATATATATACTTATAGAGAGAGGGAACGGGAAGGAGAGAGAATGGGGAGGGGAAGTGGAACGAAGAGGGAGAGGGGAATAAAAGATCCCAGACCCCCGCCCTCTTCCCATCTCCCTCTCTGCGTTAGTGTCGAGCACAGAGTATATAATGAGTATATAATGTTTTTGCTGTGTAGTCCTTAATTCCGGTAATTTGTCATGAATATATGTATATATTTCATATATATATATGTATGTATATCATATATGATCTTGAACCATATGCAAGCAGTCGTGGATATTCCTAGAAATCTTTGGGAAACGACCCTAATTCATCCAAATACCCGATTTCGACAGTTTTATCTTCCCCCACGTTTGGTAATAATTATAAGCAAATGAAATGATACTTGGAAACTGTGTATGTGTTAGTGGGACGTATTTAAACCCAAAAAATTTAGTTATAAAAGAAGAGAAACCAAAAAAGTGCTCCATAATTTTTTTGGTGATTTTTCAAAATGTGAAATTGACATTTAATGTATGTTTTAAATTTTTAATTTGGTTATTTGTCAAGCTACTTTACTATGTGGGGTAATTTTTGGTGGGATTTCCCTTGGTGAAAAAAAAACGCTTTTGTTTATCCCAAATTTTTTTCGCACATTTCCCTTTTTACACAAACATCCTATGGGGGGGGGTGGCCGGAAGCCCCCTTTTTCTTTGGTTTTGGTAAAGTTACAAAAGGCCTACCAAGCCGTTTCATAAGGGAAAATTTCGGGAAAAGGACTGCTGGGGGCCCGCCCGCCCCCGACACCAACAAGAGCTGACGATAGCAAAAAACCCTGCTCCTTCCACTGTAGGGCAGCTCGCCCCTACGGAGCATCCTAAAATGCTCTGCCACCTCCAAACCAGGAGTAAACCCACCTCACCCCAGAGGAGAACCTCCTCGTCAAAAGTTCTCTAACAAAAAAACCGAGCCGGCCTCCCAACCCGCCTTTGTCTACCCCACGGACGTCGGCACAAAAACCCGCGACCCGCCCGCCTGCAACGGACTCTTCGCCAAATGTTCCCTTAAGGAAGAGGGAACATTTGGAGAGTCTGAGGCTGCGCCTCTGACCTCTTCCGAGAAGACGTTGAGCGCGATGAGGTTCGGCCCTCCCCCATAGGCGAGGAACGGCCTGCGATGAGGAGCCCCGACAGGAATAACAAATTTTTGGAGAAAAACCAAACCCCCATTGTCGCTATGCGAGAATTGGCCCTAATTGCCCTGCAAGCTAATTGCTCTGCTTGATGAAATCCCCTTGTAAGGGAATCCCCGGGATAGGCCCGAAATAACAAATGTCCATGGTGAACGGTGTTTCTAATTTAGGGAAATAATCAATTTACAATATTGCCAAATCGATAGCTATGTGTTGGGGACATAATTCATGGGAAATATTTGTCATATCATTTGTTATTTTATTATCCTTTCAGTGATAAAAGTTTTCTTTAATAAAATCTTCATCACGAAACCCATGTAAATGCGCGGGGTTGGTGGCTCTAAAATGATTTGGGGGCACATGTATGTGTGTGTAAAACGGTATGAATGTGGTTCTTTTGAAATGAAAGTATTTTTTTTCCCGCTAAAAATCTTTTTAAAAATATAGAGAAAAAATTTTGGGAAAGAAAAATGGAGAGTGCGTAATGTATAATGGTGTGTGGGAGTTTGTTTTGTTCTTTGGGTGGGTTTGGTGTGTTTCCAGTAAAAACACAAACGAAACACAGTAACATTTATAACAGCAACAATAATAATGAGTAAAATAGAAATAAGGAAAAAAAAAAACAAAAAAAAAAAAATTAAATAATAAAAAAATAAAACAAAATTAAGGATAAATGATAATAAAAAAAAATTGGAAAAGAAAAAAAACAATAAGGTAATTATGTAATAAATTTAAACATTAAAATTTTAATTTTGTTTAAAACTTTTAATGGAATAAGGGGGTTTAATTTTATTTTTATTTATTATCATTTTATTATTAAATTATTTTTTTTTTTTGTATATTTTTTTTATTATTATTATTATATTTTATTATTTTATTATTATTTTATTTTTTATTATTATTATTTATTATTTTTTATTATTATTTTATTGCTAAAATGATAAAAAAAGAAACTGTAAATAATGATAATAATAATGGTATTATACACTACAAAAGGAACACTGATACTATCAATACAAATAGTAATGATAACAGTGATGATGAAAACGATAATAAAATGATAACATCAAAAAATCACTATGGTTATGTTTAATAAAATTTATGAAAACTATAATTGTATGTTTGATAAAATAAAAAATAAATTTTGATAAAAAAATATAAAAAAAATTAAATAATCAAATAATAATAATAATATAATTATAATAATGATAATAATGATGATAATAAACGTGATAAACGTAAAAATAACAGTGGTAATGATAAAAAATGAAAATATAAAAATAATAATAAGTAATAATAAATAATAAATAATAATGATAATAAAATTTAAATATAAGGGTAATAATTAAAAATTTATTTTAATTTTATTTTTAATTTAATAGATAAAAATAATACAATAAAAATGGGATAAATAATAAAAAAATAATAAGGATAATAAAAATAATAATAATAATTTAAGGATAATAAAATAAAAATTGTTTAAAAATAAAACAAAAATAATAGATTAATAATTTACAAAAAGTAAAATTTTGAAAAATGATAATATCATTTACCGGGAAAAAAAAATATTAGCATGAAAATGTGACAATTTTAAAAAATAAAAAAATAATTTATAATTTTTAAAATAAAATAATAATAATAATAATAATAATAATAAAGGAAAAAAAAGGAAAAATATATAATAATAACATTAATAATAATAATAAAATAATAATTTTTAATGGAAAATGACAAAAATGATTGTAAAAAATAAAATGATTTGAAATAAAAAGACCACAAAAATAAAACTGAAATAAAATAAAAAAAAATGATGATAAACCCTTTTCTAGTTGACAAATGTAAAAGAGTATTTAAGTTAGTGAAAAGGGGAAACCCAAAAGAGGTCACCCGTGAGGCGGGGGGCTTCAGGTTTTGGGCCCCCAAGGAAAAAGGAGGGGCCCCTTTCGTTCCTCAAAAAAGGGGGGTAGGGGATAAGCTAAGGCTCAGAACCCCACGCCCTCACAAGCAAACAACCTCGGAGATGAGGCCTACCGGGAGCTGACCAATCGAAGAGCATGATAAAAATAAAAAATCTAGAATGAACAAAAAAAACCCGTGAGAAGGCCCCAAAGTAAAACAAGTTAATAAAAAAAAGACAATTCCCAAAGGGGGGCTTAAAGAGAGAAAAAAATACGCCAGAAGGGCTTAAAAGTGAAAAAAAATACGCCAAAGGGGCTTAAGAAAACTGTAAAGCAGCCAAAGGTTTAAAACTTAAAAAAAAAACTAACATCTACGATAAAAAAAAGAAAAAAGGAAAATGAGGGAAAAGTAAAAGCGAAAATAAAACATAAAAGGTGATTAAGAAAAAAAGTAAAAAGTAAAAGAAAAAAGGTAAAAGAAGTAAATTAATAAAAAAAAGTAAAAGTCAAAGAAGCCACATGGTTCACCTATTAAAATAGTAAAAAAACCAAGGGCACGTCCAGCATTAATAACCTGGGGAAGTAAAAGGCAAAAAAGGCCCCCCAAATAAATTTTTTTTTTCAAAAACATGGGGTTCATTAACTCCCCCCGGAGGCGGAGTAACCAAAAAATATAGTAATCAAAAATAAAAATTATTATAATAAAGAAAATATCAAAAGAAAAAAAAAAGAAAAATGAAATGTTTAAAAAAAATCAGCAGAATTTCGTTTGGTAAAAAAAAAAAGTAAAAAGAATCTGCCCCGCGATTTATTAATAAAAAATCTTAAAAAAATAACCTTCTCTTGCGTAAAAAATTCAATAAAAAGGGTGAATAAGTAAAAGAAACCCCTTAAAAAAAAATTTAGCTTAAATTTCAAGGAAAAAAAAACGATAAAAAAGATGCAGTCGCAGGAAAATTTTTTTGGTTATCCGCACTCCGAAACTTTGTTAAAGATGCATAGATAACGCAGGAACTCATAAAGGTTTTTATCTTTTAAAAAAAATTTCAAAAAAAGGGAAAAACAAAGTAAAAAAACATGTAAAAACAAAGGGCCAGTATAAAAAAAAATAAGTAAGAAAAGAGGGTGGCAGAGGGGAATGGTCCGGGTGTGCCGACTCGCCCTGGATTTCGGAGGATGCTGGATAGGTAGGGAAAGGGGAGGGGGGCAGGGAGGATGATTTAAGGAAAAGGTAGGACAAAAGGGGGAAAGGAAAGGAAAAGAGGGGAAAATTTGCGTAAGATAGAAGAAAGAGAAAAAACGAAGGAACAAGAAAGAGTGCGAATAAAAAGGGTACGGGGGAAAAAGCGGCAGATACAGGGGGGGATAGGGATAGATGGGGATGGATAGTATAGGGATAAATAAAAGGTTGAACAAGCAAGGAAAACGAGTAAAGAGGGAAAACTAGTGGAATAGAGAAGGGGAGAAAAAACAGGGGGCAGAAAGGGGTGCGAATAAGGAGAAAGGGAAAAGAGGATCGGGCTAGGAAGGGGGGGGGGGGGTGATGGGATATGGGGGGGGGGGGGAAGGAGGTTGAATACCTCACAGGTATATATGAGAATTAATATCTCCACGATAAAAGAGATGTATCTGACCGGTTTCGATTATATAATTAAGATAATGATAACATTATGCAAAAGAGAATGATTAACTAATATAAAAAAAAATAATGATGATGTAATGATATGTATGACATAAAATTTAGAAATGTGAAAATTTTTAAAAATTTAAAATAATAATAATAATAAAATAATAAAAACAATAAAGATAAAAATAAAAAATAATGATAAATAACAAAAAAATAAAAAAAATTTTTTTAACATAATAAAAATAATAATAGGGGTAAAATAATAATTATAAAAATGAAATGTGATGTGATAAATGATAATAAAAATAATATTTTTTAATATTTATTAATTTTTCATTTTCATCACACATTATCATTATTTAATTAATTATTTTTCCCTATTATTATTATATTTTTATTGTTATTATTTTTTTTATTATTATTATTATTGTTATTTTATTATTATATTATTTATTATTATTATTTTATTATTTTAAAAATTCATCATTTCAAATTTTTATGTCATATCTTTTATTACTATCATCATTTTTATTTTTTTTTTTACTTAGGGTTATCTCATTTCCCCCGTTGCTATAATGTTATCATTATCTTAATTATATAAACGAAACCGGGTTCAGATACATCCTATTTTATCGTGGAGATTTTAATTTCATATATACCTGTGAGGTATTCAACCTCCTTCCCCCCCCCCCCAAATCCCCATCCCCTACCCCTCCCCCTTCCCACCCCCCCCTCCCTCCTTCCTTTTTCCACCCTCTTTCTTCCCCCCTTTTTTTTTCCCCCCCCACCCCCACGATATTCCCCTTTCTCTCTTTTTTCCCCCCGTTTTCCCTTTTTATTTCATCCCTTCTTTCCCCCTTCTCCTCCATCCCTATCCTCCCTTACCTGCCCATTTCCCTGCCCTCTTTTTTCCACTCTCTCTTTTCCTTCTTTTTTTTTTCTTCCCCATCTTTCCCAATTTCCTCTTTTTCCTTCCTTTTTCCCCCGTTTGTCCTCCCCTTTTACCTTTAATCCACCTCTCCTGTCCCTCTTTTTCCTTTCCATCCTCCAAAAACCCCCGGGGGATCCCCCCCCACTTCCCTCTCCACCCTTTTTCTTAGCTTATTTTTTTATATCTGGCCCTTTGTTTTTCTGTTTTTTACATTTGTTTTTACCCTTTTTGAATTTTTTTTTAAAATAAAAACCTTTTACTGAGTTTTTTTTTTCTTCTACTTTGATTTTTTTGGGGAACAAAAAATACCACGCTGGCCTTTTTTTTATACGTTTTTTTTTTTTTTTTAATTTTGTTTTTTTTTTTTTTTTTTAACTTTTCATTTTTTTATTGAACTTTTTCTGAAAAGGGGTTTTATTTTAGATTTTTTTAAGAACCCCAAAAATTTTTCGATTTTTTTTTACCCAAAATTAATTCCTGGGCTGATTTTTTTAATTTTTGTTTTTTTTTTTTATCTTTTGTATATTTCTTTTTTTAATTTATTATTTATTTATTTACTATATTTTTTTTCTGCCGTGGGGATTAATTAAATTTTTTGACAAAATTTTTTCCTTTTGTTTTTTTTTTTTTAAATCTGGGATTCCTTTTTTATTTTCTTTTTAAAACTTTCCCTTTTTCTTTTCTTACTTTTCTTTTTTCTTTTTTGAATTTTCTTTTTTAAATTGTTCTTTATTTTATTTTTTTTCTTAATATTTTTTGTCTTCTTTTCAGCTTTTACTTTTTCCCCTCTTTTTTTTTACTTTTTTTACTAGATGTTAGTTTTTTTACAGTTTTTTTAACCCTTTTTGGATGCTTTACAGTTTTCTTAAGCCCTTTGGGTAATTTTATTACTTTTAAGCCCCCCTTTGGGTATTTTTACTACTTTTAACCCTTCTGGCAATTTTTCTTTCTTATTAAATTTTTTAAATTTCCTTCGATTTTTTTTTTTCTTCTAATTTTTTTATTTTACTCTCTTTTTTTTAC
>NC_051388.1:43624397-43630012 GCF_015228065.2 Penaeus monodon | reverse complement strand
AATAATATCATTATCTTTTTCACGTCTTTTTATATATGTGCATAATATAATAATATGATAATAATAATAATAATATACATAATAATAATAATAATAATAATAACAATAATAATGATAATACTAATAATGAGGATAAATGTAGTAGCAATAACAACAACAACAACAATAATAATAATAATGATAACAATGATAATGATAATATAATAATAATAATAATGGTGATAATGATAATCATACTACTACTACTACTAATGATAATAGTTGATAATTATCATTACCATTATTAGCATTATTGTTTTTGTTATCATTATTATCATCACTGTTATTGTTATTATCATTATCCTTACCATTATAAATATTATTATTTCTATTATATCCATTATTATTGTTGTTATTTCTATTATATTTTTTTCCTTATTTCTATTATACTCATTATTATTGTTGCTGTTATTACATGTTACTGTGTTTGCGTTTGTGTTTATACTCGCAAACACACCAACCTACACACAAAGACACAAACACAAACTCCTCACACACGCATTCATACATTCACGCACTCTCTCATTTAATCTTTCCCACATTTTCTCTCTATATATGAATATAGATGTATAGCGGGGAAAATAATACTTGCATTTCAAAAGAACCACATTCATTACCGTTTTACACACACATACATGTGCACCCACTCACTTTCAGAGCCACTCAACCCCGCGCATATATACATGGGTTTCGTGATGAAGATTTTATTATAAGAAAACTTATATCACTGAAAGGATAATAAGAATAACAACTGATATCGACAATATATTTCTATGAATATATTGTCCTAACACATAGCTATCGATCTTAGGCAATATTGTAAATTGATTATTCCATAATTAGAGACACCAGTTCATCCATGGACATTTTGTTATTTCGAGGCTTATCCCGGGGCATTCCGTTATCAAGGAGCATTTCATCAAGCAGAGGCAGATTAGCTTGCAGGGACAATTAGTGGCCAATTCTTCGACATAGTCGACAATGGGTTGGTCTTCGTCCAAGATTTGTTATTCCTGTCGGGGCTCCTCATCGACAGGCCGTTCCTCGCCTATGGGCGGAGTGGCACTGAAGTCCTCCTCGCGCTCAACGTCTTCTCGGAAGAGGTCAGAGGCGCAGCCCCAGACTCTCCGAAGAAGGCCACTCAGCTGCTCTTCCTTGAGGGAACATTTGGGGAAGAGTCCGTTGCAGACGGACGGGTCGCGGGTCTTCGTGCCGACGTCCGTGGCGTAGACGAAGGCGGCGTTGTAGGAGGACATGGTCTCGGTGTTGTTGGAGAACATGTCGACGAGGAGGTTCTCCTCTGGCGTGAGGCTGGAGTGACTCCTGGTTTGGAGGTGGCAGAGCATCTTGAGGATGCATCCGTCGGGGTCGAGCTGCCCCACGGTGGACAGGAGCAGGTTCTTGCCTTCATCAGCGTCTTCTTCGGTGTCGGGATCGACGGAGCGGCCGTAGCGATAGTGCCTTCTCCCGTTATAGCCTCCGTGATAGTGAGAACGGCCGTGGTAGTGTCCCCTGTTGTAACGTTGGTGACGCCCCACTGCGTAACCGACCAGCGCCGCGCCCTTTAGAACCGCCAAGCCACCCACTAAGCCACCAATGGACAGAGTGGCTTCGCAGGACGCAATGGCCCAACACACCAGCAGGAGCGCCAGAGGAAGGTTTCGTGCCTGCATCTGCCGAAGGAGAATGAAACTATTTGTTGCGTTTTATTTCTAAGCCTCGGTACCTGTGAGTGTGAGAGTGCTTGTGCAAGCCCACATGTGTGGGTGTGCAAAGGTGTGCATGTCTTTAATGTATTATATATATATATGTTTATTTCTTTGGATAGGGTATGAGGGTGTGTACATTTGGGCAGTAGGTATTTGAGAAGAAAAACATTTAATGGAGATATGGACCGTGAAAATCCTAACTGAAAAAGAAAGAAGAAGAAGAAAAAAATGTTGCAGACCTTCAGAATTCAACTTAAATTGTGACTGTGGAAATACAGAAGGAAGGCGAACTATATAACGTTTGCAGTGGTGGAGGTAGTGATGATGAGGATTGGAAGGATTTATGTTAGTTTATGATGTATTTTATGAATAATTAATATATTATCATATAATTATGATAAAACAATGATATTAATGAGTGTAGTGGTAATAATATAAAATACAATGATACTAATTTTAACAGATAGAGATATTTGCACTTAATAATAATGATGACGAATGTATCAAAATGATACCAATGATAACACCGACTATTCGCGAAATGCGACGAAGTGGCATAAACACTGGAAAGTTTGTTTAAAATCTTAATACTATTTAGAGGTGACGTTGCATAATTCAATTGACGCTAGTTGAAACAAATTAACACAAGAGATACAAGCATTATGTGGATAACTGATTGTAGCTAGGATAGTAAATACATCCCACTAACTCATACGTATAGTTTCTAATGCTACTATACACACATATATGCATATACATACATATATATAATATATATATATATATATATATATATATATATACATACATATACATACATATATATGTATATATGTGTATATATATTTATTTATTTATATATATGTATAACATATATCATCATATTCGGGACTTCGTCGATGCGGTGGTTAACACATATGGCGTTGACATCATGTAGTTACTAGGTCTTTATATATAGTGTGTATACACACACACACACACACACACACATATGTATATATATATGTATATATACATGTGTGTGTGTGTAGAATATATGTAGAATATACATACACATAAACACACATCCAAATATGTTCACACACACACACACACACACACGCACACACACACACACACACACACACACACACACACACACACACACACACACACACACACATATATATATATATATATATATATATATATATATATATATATATATATATGTGTGTGTGTGTGTGTGTGTGTGTGTGTGTGTGTGTGTGTGTGTGTGTGCGTGTGTCTGTGTCCGTGTATGTAATATATATATGCATATATATATATATATATATATATATATATATATATATATATATATATCTCCACATATCTATCTGTCTCTCTCTCTCTCTCTCTCTCTCTCTCTCTCTCTCTCTCTCTTATATATATATATATATATATATATATATATATATATATATATATATATATATATGTATACATACGTATAAGTCGATTATATATGTGCATATACATACATACATACATATGTATGTATGTATGTACACACACACACACACATATATATATACATATATATATGTGTGTGTGTGTGTGAACATATTTGGATATGTGTGTGCGTGTGTAAGCATGAAAAACACATTTTCTTTTAAAGGCGCACAAGATGGCTATGATCGCTCTTACCTTGCCTATGGGACTACACTGCAAGAACTGCTTCGAATGGCGACTCAGTGTCCCATTATATACTCTGTGCTCGACGTTGGCACAGACTGGGAGATGGAGGGGGGAACGGGGGGCGGGGGGGATCTCGGAAACTCCTTAATCCTTCATCCCTTATCACCCCCTTCCTTCCCCTCTTCCTCTCCCCACTTCCCTTTCCCCCACCATTACCCCTCCCCACCTCCCACCAGCCCCCTTGCAATCTTGCAATGGAGTAACAGGCAAGGAATGCAGGAGTGAGGGATGGAAGGAAGGGAGAGGAGGAGGGGGGGCAGAGGGAGAGGGAAGGACAATTATTTGTTTTTGCGTTTCGAGTAAAATGATAATAATGGAATGAGTTCATAAGACCAGGTGTTCTCAGGATATAAATAGTTTCTTTTGTTTTACGGGTGTGTCTATTTGGGTGTTTCTTTGTTTGCTAATTTATGAAGGAGTTGCACCAAAGCCAAACACAGAATTATCAAGTACATTTCAGGAATTCTATTATGCTGTTATGCTCTTTATATTTATTACAACTTGCTGATTTACTGTGGCTACACATTCCTGTTACAAGGTGTTCTGCCTCTACTATACATGTTACGGAATTCATTATTTAGAAGGATAGTAAAGAGGGTGGTTTGGCCAGAAGAGGGCAACAGGGCTAATACAGGTCCAGGGGGAGGGGGGGGGGTGCAACGATTGTTTAAGGGCAGCCCTGTATCCCTTGGCCACCTTTCGGCACACGCACAGCCACACGTGAGAATTTACAAATGGTTGAGTAGATATGTATAGTAGTATGGTTTTATACCCTAGTCAAATATCTGCGTTCGAAATAAAATTTACAAAGGATTTTTTTTGTTCACAAAGAAAAATATACTGCTCTTCATAATTTATTACTTTATTTTTTTTATTTCACTCTCTCTCTCTCTCTCTCATTCTCTCTCTCTCTCTCTCTCTCTCTCTCTCTCTCTCTCTCTCGCTCTTGCTCTCGCTCTCGCTATCTCTCTCTCTATGTGCTATAGAAAAACGGAAAGAAAAGAAAAAAAAAGAGATAGAAAGTAAGAATATATAGTAAAAGAAGGAAGGGAAAGAAGTTGGGAAGAAGACGAGTGAAAAAGAAAAGGATGATAAGATAGAAGTAAAAAAGAACATAAAAGAAGGATCAAAAATCAAGTGGGAAACGAAGGGAAAAAGAAAAAAAAAAAGAAAAAAAAAGAAAAGAAAAGAAAGAAAATGAAGCAAATCGAAGTAATCAATTTTAAAAAATGCGAATAAGGGATAAAAAACAATAAAAAAGACCAGAAATCTACAGCATACGAAGTCAAGAAAAAAAAATCATAATATTAGAGCGATAAGTAGAATCCCACGAATTACTCAGGTTTATTCATTAGGCCATTACCAACCATCCACTCACCTTGCACAGAGCAATTACTCAGGTTCTCCGCGTTCTCGACAATGAGTACACAGGAAGTGGAGGGGGGAGGGGGGTAAAAAAGTAAAAAAATGAATGAAAACAAAGGCGGTCATTAAACTATCTGCGGCCACAACCAACGCGGTAGAAAAGGTCTCAGCCCAGACGTCGGTTGTGTTATGCTGCATGTCGTCTTAAGTACGGAGGAGTTTGTATATGTGGAGGGATATACACTCCACAGACGCGTATTTATATATACTTATTCGGACATATACCCATACACACATATATATATTCAGACACAGACACACGCGCGCGCACAGACACACACAAATGCGCGCACAGATACACACACACACACACACACACACACACACACACACACACACACACACACACACACACACACACATATATATATATAGCATTCCCACACCATCCATCCGTAAACACACACACACATGCTACTAATGGTTTTGATAACAATTGCCTTAATAGCAGTGATAATGATAACGGTCGCCATATACAGTAAAAATAGTAATGGAATTAGGAAACGATATAGATAATAATAACAAAACAAAAATAGAAATGCCAATGAAAATTAAAATGATATTACCGACAATGTTACTACCAGAATGAACGCTTGTTTGAGCGAATCATTCTGAAAACCACTTAAAATTACAATTATTATTATTTTTTTCAGTTTTAAGGAATCATGAGATGAATTTATTCAGTTGCGTGAAACTCCAACGTGACTGGAATTTCAAGTGTCA
>NC_051388.1:43606897-43619397 GCF_015228065.2 Penaeus monodon | reverse complement strand
AACACACAACACCACAACAAACATACAACACTAGAAACATAACACACACAAAACACTAACATACACACACACAAAACTAAAATCAACAATTTTTTATTTATTATATATACGTAGTATATATATATATATTATATATATATTATTAATTCTGTGCTATACCGTTGAGCACGTGTCGAACTTGGCGTCATGGTTTCCACGTTGTTGAGTTGTCCCAGGCATCGAGTGTTTGTATTTGAATTGTTAAGGATTTTTTTTCATCGGTCTTGGACCGAGCTGCTTGGGCTTGATTTACGCTTAGGTAGAGGTATTCTTGTCGTTTATGATTGCATGTCCGGAATTTGAGTTGTACTCGATCAATTTAGACTCGCGTCCTGTCGTCACTGGACACTCGGCCGCGTAAGGGGCGCAAATCTGATAGACAATTATATATTGAGCTTTATATATGATCAGGCTATTTAATTATCATCAATGTCATACTATCGTAGCATATAAAGTCAACAAAAGAGTTTATAAAATCTAGAATTTTATTTGATTGGGTTCGGTCTGTTGGTGTTCCGGTGTGTTGGTGATCGTCTTTTGCTGTGATTCGTGTTGTTTGTGTGCTTGTTGTGGATTGGTGGGAGAGAGTCTAAATGGATGAAGGGAGAGCCTGCTGGATTCTATTACGCCAAAGCATAGAGGACACTCATTTAAATCATATGATTTATTTTATTATATATTATATTATATACTATGATATTGTGTGTGTGTGCTGTGTAGTGTGAGTTGTGGTGTGTTGTATTGTTAAATAGTATATGTATATTTATATTGATTTACACACACACACACACACAATACACACACACATAATATATATATATATATATATATATATTAATATATATATATATATAATATATATAATAATATATGTATATATATAAAGATAGATAGATAGATAGATAGATAGATAGATAGACAGATAGGTAGAGAGAGAGAGAGAGAGAGAGAGACAGGGGGAGCCGGGCGGGGAACAGGAAAGGGCCAGGAGAACGGATACAATTATGGACGCGTAAGTGGTGCTAGAATTACAGAGATTTTTCTACGCAGGGGAAATTACCGTCGTCAGTGTTATGGGAGCTCACATAGGATGCTAGTTGCTAGTTGTTTGTGGAAGTGGGAGAATGTAGAGAGGAGAGGGTAGGCTCGTGCTAGTAGAAATGTAAGGGGAGGAAATATTGTTAGTAGAAAGATAAAGGAGAGAATGCTGTAGCAGAAAATATATAGAGGGAGTTCACGTATTGCTAGTAGAAAGGTATAATGGAGGAAACTCATATTGCTAGTAGAAAAGTAAAAAAAGGGAGAAATTCAATTGTTAGTAAAAGTAATAGAAGGAGAAAATTGGTATTGCTAGTAGAAAGAGAATAGGAAAATTAGTATGGCTAGTGAAACAGAAAAAAAAGGAAACATTGTTGTAGACAACTGAGAATCTAGTGTGGTGGAAAATGTATGGAAGGAAAGAAAAAGACGGCTAGTTACCGAACGAAAAGATCAGGATTGTTGGAGACAACTGACTAGTTGCTAGGAGGATAGTAGAGAAAGAAAATAGTGAGCGAGATGTAAGAGAGAGAATGATAGTTGCTAGAGAAGGAAGAAAGAGAGAGATAAGAGAGGTCGGAGGAGACGAGGAAGAGAGAGAGAAGTGAGAGAGAGAGATGAAGATATGAGAGAGAGAGAGAGAGAGAGAGAGAGAGAGGACAGAAGAGAGAGAGACGGAGAGAGAGAGAGGAGAGAGAGAGAGAGAGAGAGAGAGAGAGAGAGAGAGAGAATGAGTCAGTTGTCAAGTGCGTAGCGATACTACAAATTATGCTGAAAGAAAAACATCGTCCACAATGATGAGATCAAAGTTAGAGATAACATTACCATAAAGATATTGTCATTCTCTCCCTCCTTCTCTCTCTCTCTCTCTCTCACACACACACACACACACACACACACATACACACACACAAATACACACACACACACACACACAAACACACACACACACACACAAACAAACACACACACACACACACACACACACAAAACACACAACAATATTAATATATATATATATATATATATATATAATATATATATATATATATATATATATTTATATATCTGTGCTATCACCGATGAGGCACGTGTCGAACTCCTTGGCGTCATGTTTCACGTTGTTGAGCTTCTGTCCCCAAGGCATCGAAGTGTTTGTATATTGAAATTGTTAAGGAATTTTTTCTGGTCTACCTCGAGCTTGCTTGCATTCAATTTTACCGCTTAGGCTAAGGTCTTCTATTGTGTCTTTATGGATTGCATGTCCGAGGAATTTGAGTTGTACTCGAATCAATTCTAGAAGCTCGCGTCCCTGTCGTCACTGGACACTCGGTCCGCGTAAGGGGTGCGCAACATCCTGCGGAAGAACCACATTTCTGCGGCCTCTATATTGCGGCTGAGTTTCAACCATCAATGTCCAGGACTCGCAAACCATATAACAGAGTCAACCAGACGGAGGTTTTCACGAATCTGAATTTTATTTGCATTGAGAGCTTCCGGTCTGTTAGGATGTTCCGGAGTTTGGTGAATACGTCTTTTGCTAGTCCGATTCTGCGTCTGATTTCCTTCTTGCAATGAGCATCTGAGGTGACAAGAGTTCCTAAATGGTTGAAGGAGAAGACCTGCTGGATTTCTATTTATTCTTGTCTCAATGGCCTAGTTGGTGGGACCTCCGACTTTTGAAACCACCATGCAATTTTTTTTTTTTTTTTTTTGCAATTGACATGGAGGCCAAGATGTACGCTGGCCTCCACAAAAGTGTCAAAAAGCGTTTGGAGGTTATTTGCAGATATGGCCATGAGAATTGTATAATGAAGGTTGTTGATCTTGCATCCACTGATAACGATTCCCTCCTGACGATCTTCAATCTCCCGCAAGATAAATTCAGATTATGAATTGCAGAGGATAGGTGACATCACCCAACCTAGGTGGGCACCTCGCTTGATGGGGAAACCAGTTGTTTCATCAGATTGATCTTGGTAAATGATTGAATTAGCTTGGTATCTTTGACATCTTTCTGGATATTTGCGAGGATTTTGAACAATTCTAAGTGCCGCAACTTATCAAAAGCTTTTTGATAGTCAATGAAAACCAGGTAGATGTTTTACTGGTGTTCAATGGCTTTCTCGGCAATGACGAATATAGCATTTCTAGTACCTTTGTATAATTAGTTTGTACAAACTAATCATATTTTGTTCTTTTCTATTATGTTATTACGCATGTTGATGTTTTGTTGTTTTTGCTGAGCATGATGGGGAAAAAATTGGAAAGTTTTATATGAACATAGATTCAAGTGGTATATTTTAGAACTTTATATTACATGTGTTAGCCCTATTTTCTTGTTGTCTGTGATGCTGGTGATATTCAAAAGTATTTGGAGCAGCAGAGTGCATATCATTAATGGACATATTCTATTTTGAATTTGAGAAGAAAGACAATATTTTACGCACACCAGATGAGGCAATGTTGTAAGTTTAATTCGACTTTGTAATTTGAGTTTATGTTTTTGACATATTTTATTTCATGGAAAATCATATGACTGATATTGGTTACTATGTGATTTGCTATTAGATGATGTTGTATAATCATATAATTGAGAAACAAAATCTAATTTCTGGAAATTATATATGGAATTTTGTTTTAAGTGGTGTGGCATGGATGTATGTACATTTTGATATGGTTGTAAAATTTTGGATGTACATGTGTTTATTTCAAACGTTATCTCAGCTTGAAATACATAATTACGATAGGCCAAGTGTTTTTCTGGTGACTCGGGAAACACCTTTATCCTTCATAAACCCAAACTAGGTTCTGGTATTTCGGGTAAGATTTGTCCTCTGATCCTCTGTAGAATGTTTTTTCGGTAAAGTTGTAAGAATATGCGACATTAGATTAATTGTGCGATATTGTGAGCACTCACGTGTTCCTGGGACCTTCGACAGGGCAATGAATACCGATTTCACAATTTCTTTAGGTAACTTGCCTGTTTCATATATATCATTTAGGAAATTCCAAATGAGATCAACACCCTTTTCTCCTAAGGCATGAGCATTTCGATGTATACGCCATCAGGACCTGCAGCTTTCCCGGATATCATTTGCTGGAGGGACCAACGCACTTCTGACTTTAGAATTAGTGGACCACATGTGACAACTTCCAGAACTAAATCTTTCGGCTCTCATTCAAAATGTTCTTGAATATACTCTTCCCAACGAACATTGACATCCTCGGTCTCGTGGAGAATGCGGCCGTCTGCTGTTTTGATGCAATTTTATCATTGACCAGTGATCTCTTATGCTATAGAACACTTCTTTGGAATTACAACAGATTCTTAACTCCATTACAATTCTCCCACAGCCACTGTTCTTTGGCTTTCTTGTTAACTAGTTAATATTGCACAGTTTTGTTTGAGCTCTGAACAGAACCAGCGAGATGAAAGTTTTCTATTGTTGGGATTGTCTTAGCAGCTGCTGCTTGGATGTTTTCAAAACGATGGTCAGTGTCTTTGTTAGAAGCCTTTGGTAGATTTCTAAAAAAAAAAGTTTTCTCGCACCTCTTGATTGATCTGTAATGTACTGAGTTCAAAATTGAGAGCAATCAACTTTCTGAGGGACAATCTAAATTTTATTGTCAATTGTCATTTGAATTTGTGTCTGCACCCGGATATGAGATTTTGATTGCGTTTCGGTATCTTTAATCATACCATAGTCGATTTGGTTTCAGGCTCTATCACCTAGACTAGTCCTTGTATATCGTCGTCTGGGGTGTACATTAAACCAGGTATTTGTGATGACTAGATTTTTGTCTTTACACTAATCTATATGTCTTTCTCTACATTCATTCCGTGTGGTCCAACAGTCTTCCTATCTCCTTCTGAGCCAACAGTAGCATGAAAGTCACCCATGACAATCATAATTTCGTTTGATTTAAATGATAATAATTCATTAAGAGAGCTGTAGAATCTGTTAATTTGTTAGTCTTCAGCATCTGCAGTAAGAGCATATGCTTCTAAGATGTTTACACTTACAGGACTAACTTTGATCTTAACTAGAAGCAAGCAGTCTTTCTGGGCCAGAACGATAGAACGGATCTTGAAAAGTTTTTATCTAGGACCAGAGCAACTCCATTTTGATGTTCCTGAACTCCCGAAAAGCTTATTCTTTTTTGGTCTTTCATAAAGTCGCCAGCATTGGGCCATCTAACTTCGCAGAAACCAAAGCATTATTTATTCATTCCGTCCATATATAGCATCATCATGATCAAGGGGCTAACGCCAACGGGGGCATGGCCGCATCCATCCTTCGCTTCCAGCCACGAGGGTCCCTCATTGCGAGTCTTCAGGCAGGCCCTCGACCCATCTCTAATTCCAAGCAACAGGTCTCATCGAGCTGCTCAAGCCATGACCTCCTAGGTCGTCCCACAGGCCTCCATCCAGGATTGTCTTGCAAAGAGACAAACTGATGGGCCGGGTCATCCACAAGGAAACGAGCTAGGTGCCCATATAGCCTGAGTTGGCGATCCGGGATTATGCAAGTAACAGGTCCCATGGCAGTCATTCCGTTTCTGAGGAATGTTGGCGAAAACCTTGCCTGATATATGAAGGTAAAGGTCCCATAGGTGTCTCACGTGCAGCCCCGGTAAGATACATGGTCCTGCCTTGTCCATGACGGGAGAGACTGTCCCCTAGCAGTCAGGGATTAAGACTCCAGAGAAGTCAGGACTTCGGCAACCTGGCCAAACGTCATATCCTAGACTTGCAAGACACAGGATATCCATATCCTACAGGTCAGTTTCAGAATCTCCTGTGATGGTGTGCCGCACGTGCTGTAGACCATTCATCCAAGTGACTTTTGGTCTACTTTGACCTTATGACAAGTAGCCCAAACGCTCACGACCTTTAACTGTTATGAAGCATGTCCTCCACTAATGGAGTTGAGAGGCCCCCAAGAGTCTGAGCTTGGTCAGGAAACGTTAAAGGCTCAACCAAACCCTTGCTCATTAAGAGTCCTACCGTGACTCTAGACAGTCAAGCTGAGACCAATATTGCCACTGTTGC
This sequence comes from Penaeus monodon, assembly GCF_015228065.2. NCBI lineage: Eukaryota > Metazoa > Arthropoda > Malacostraca > Decapoda > Penaeidae > Penaeus > Penaeus monodon. Next base: position 43,613,264 of record NC_051388.1, on the reverse strand, counting down.
TCCATGCTGGCTAGTAGCTCTGCCCATTATCCAATCCATGCAGGTGTTGAAAAGTGGTTGTGCAAGGATACAGCCTTGCCTCACCCCTGAATCAACAGGGAAGAAATTCGACAGGCTCCCACCACACTTTACAGCACTTTCATTACCGGTATATAGGCTTGGTAATAGGCCAATAATCTACGTCAGAATTCCCCTAAGTCTAAGAATCTCACATAGCAATTCTTGATGCAGAGTCACACACCTTCTTGGGGTCGATGTAGGCTGCAAGCAACCCACGACGGCATTCCACAATTACTCAAAGCACTAAGATACAGTCTATTGTGGACTTGCCGAGAGTGAATCCAGACTGCTCCGGTCTCTGGTGCCTTTGTAGGTGGTCGTGGATCCGTTTCTGAGGAATGTTGGCGAAAACCTTGCCTGGTATACTGAGCAGTGTAATGCCACAGTAGTTGCTACACTCCCAAAGATACCATTTCTCTTTCCAGAGAGGGATGACCACGCCCCTCAGCAGGTCAGGGGGAATGGTACCAGACTGCCAGATGGCAGTCAAGACTGCGGGCAAGCCCTGTGCCATAGGTTCACCCCTAGACTTTAGCAGTTCAGCAAGGATATCACATATGCCTTCGGCTTCAGTTTGGGTAGGAGATTCCTCGCTGATGGGTGGGTCCAGCACAGGTATTGTGATACCACTTGCATCCAAGGTAACTGTTAGAGGGCTCTACCTGGTACAGCTGCTCAAAATACTCAGCCCAACGATCACGAACCTCAACATGATTTGACATGATCTGTCCATCCACTACGTGGATGTGAGGAGGGCTTAGAGGGAGGGCTTTCTCAGGGCTTGGTAGGCAACGTAAAGGTCATATACCAAGAAATGGTTTACCCTTCTCAGCAAGATTCCTGATGTTCCTTGTCCCTTCTTAGCAGTTTTCAAGCCCTACGCACCAAAGAGCGATGCAAGTCCTGATTGCCATTTAATTCCAGGGAGACGAAAATCTGCCTTGCCCTCGGGCGTACGCCGATGGACTCCTGCGCTGCTTCAATTGTTTTGCGTTTAGAGGACTCCCACAGAACAACTGGGTCCGTCAGGTTTTCAAGTTCTGTGAATCAATCAGAGACTGCCATGGCGAACCCACTGGCACAATCCTCCTCCCTCCCTGTCTAAATGAAACACCCTAAAGTAGCCACTGGTGGGACGAGGAGTTGAAGCGGACCCGTAAGGTGCCACTACCAGCCTATGGTCAGTGCCACAGAACTCGGCACTCCGGTAAACCCTGCAATTCTCAAGGATCCTCCACGAGTGCTGATAAGAATGTGGTCGATCTCCTTGGCCACAGTACCCGTATCGCTATACCATGTCCAGCGATGCAGGTTGAAGTGCTGATACCAGGAGATACACACATGTATCTTACACAAACAAAAACACAGTAAAGTGTACACAGAGATGAAAAGGAAAACGGTCAGAGTGAGAAATGAAAATAAATAATTTTTAATTTCTTAACGTGCCTGTTTTCCTTTTTACACATGTATACACACACATATATATATATATGTGTGTGTATACACACACACATATATATATGTGTGTGTATACACACACACGCGCACATACACACACACACGCGCGCGCGCACACAACACACACACACACACACACACACACACACACACACACACACACACACACACACACACACACACATATATATATACATATATATGTGTATATATATATTATATACATATATATATATATATATATATATATATATATATATATATATATATATATATACATGAATATAAGACAAACACGAATACAGTATGTGTACACAAAGATGAAAAGGAAAACAGTCACAGAAAGAAATGAAAATATATCGTATTTTCATTTCTTACTGTGGCTGTTTTCCTTTTCACACGTATATATATATATATATATATATATATATATATATATATATATATATATATGTATATATGTATATATATATATATATATATATATATATATATGTATATATGTATATATATATATATATATATATATATATATATATATATATATATATGCATGTATGTATAAAATATATATATTCTCACAAACATACCTACATATGTAGCAACATGAACATCAAGTAGAGTATATCTGTATAGGCACACCATGTCTACGCTTGAACATTCAGCGCACGTTTCACCTTCCCTCTCCCTCCTTCCTTGGCCCCCACCCCCCCCCCCCCGGTCTTCCCTGCTCCTACCCCATCGACCTCTGCCCTCCCGCCCACGTCCGCCCGCAGATCCTCCGCGCTCTCTCAAGGTCGTGTAGGGAGCCTTTTTAGGGGGTTATTGTATGGGGTTGGCTCATCGGCCATTGTTTATCTAGTGTCTGAAGAGAGAGAGAGGAGAGAGAGAATGAGAAAGAGAGGAGAGGGAGAGGATGAGAAAGAGAGGAGAGGGAGAGAATGATATATAGAGAAAGAGAGAGATGGAGAGATGGAGGGGTAGAGAGAGAGAGAGAGAGAGAGAGAGAGAGAGAGAGAGAGAGAGAGAGAGAGAGAGAGAGAGAGAGAGAGAGAGAGAGAGAGAGAGAAAGACAGATATGTACAGATAGAGACGGACAAGTAGTTAGATAGATACCCAAATACATACAGACAAGCTAAACAGACAGACAGATAGACAGATAGACAGACAGATATAAAGAGAGCGAACGGACATACCATCCTTCGCTCGCCAGCAAAACCCTCGGCTAAAAACATAATTCTAATCGCGTTATTGCCTCAAGGTCCCTCGGGAATAAGAGGCACACAGACTCCACATCCTTCATTTTCTCCTCCTTATCCTGACCAGTTTTTGACAGTCGTGGTAGTAAAGACGCTAAATAATGGTAATAATATTAATGATAATGTTAATGATGCTACTACTACTACTACTAATGATAATGATATTGATGATGGTGAAAATGAAGATGATAAAAATTCTAATAATGATGATTATGATAATGATAATAATAATAATAAAGATAATAGTATTGTTGATAACGAAAATGATAATGACCTAATGATAAAAACAGTAATATCAGTAAAAGAAATATTAAGGATAATGATTATAGCAATGATAATACTGATCAATAACAGTGACATTACAAACAAAAACAATGATAATGACTTATGAAAAAAAAACATTACTAGTATTGATATCACCATCATTTTTATTATTACTATCATTACCATCATCATCATACTATTCAATATTCCTATTCATCTATTTTGTATTTCCCCTTTCTAACTAGAAATAAAACATTTTCCTTTTTCATCTCTGACGTGTCACCGACCTGTTTCTATCATAATGATCATTTCCAACAAGTTGTAATTATTTCTTTGTACCTAAGATTAGGAGGAACTAATTACTGGGATTGATAATAGCTTGCATCCGTTAAACAGGCTGCTTGAGATTTTCTTAACCTTTTAGAAGGACAAACAGGATTTGTGAATTGTGTGTTGAGTTTGTGGTATATTATGCTTACTGTATATGGTATATTATGTTTTGTGTTTATAGCATGTTGTTTATAATGTGTATTGTAGATTGTTTACTGCATTGTGTGTATTCATTGTTTATATTTTGTAGAGTTGGTTGTATACTGCATTGTTCATATTGTATATTATACTGTGTGTGTGTGTGTGTGTGCGTGTGTGTGTGTGTGTGTGTGTGTGTGTGTGTGTGTGTGTACGTGCGGTGCGTGCGTGTGTGTGTGTGCGTGCGTGCGTGCGTGTGGTGTGTGTGTGTGAGTGTGCATATATATATATACATATATATATATATATACATATATATATATATATATATATATATATATATATATATATATATATATATATATATATATATATATTGTACTGTGTCTGTACTCCACAATAAATTTTGTATTAAAAATTGTATATTGTGTATTGCATATTGCATACGCTGTATTGAATATAATATTGGCAACAGAGACAGCAAGTCTGAAAGTGAAATGAAATACTTGTTGACACGTTCCCTCCCGTCCTATCTTCCATTTCTTCTCTGTCCCCACCCACCTCCTCCTCCCATGCCACTGCCGCATCTGAGACGCCGAAGAGACCACTTGCAATGCATTGCACATACGGCTTGATGTAGAGCTGTGGCCATATGAGTACGCTGCGCAATTGACGATGTGTTGGTGGACTGACGGTGTTGCCGAAATGGTTATGCTGTTAAGGAATGATAGTATGGATGGTAATGATGATAATGATAATGATGATATTAGCAGTAATGATAATGATGATGATAATAATAATGATAATAATAATAATGATAATAATAATAATGATAATAATAATAATAATAATAACGGCAAATAATAATAATAATGATAGCAGTAATAATGAGAATAACAATAAAGACAAAAACGATAATAATAATAATAATGATAATAATAATGTACTACACTACTACTACTGATAACAATAATAATGATAATGATGATGATAGCAATAATAATGATAATGAATGATGATAAAGATTGTGATGATAATAAATAATGATAATGATAATGATCATGATAGCAATGATAGTGATAGTAGTAATAATACTTATAATAAAAACAATAACATTGATAACGACAACAGCTGTTATAAAATATCAATAAAGATAATAATAATAATGATAACGATTACAACAATGATAGCAATAATGATAATGAAATTGATGATGCTTATGAAAATAATGATAATGCTGATTATGATAATGTTAATAATGATAATGAAAGTAATAATGCTGATGATAATGATAATGATAACAATAACAATAATGGTAATAAAGATTAATTTGATAATATTGATAGTACCAACAGTAATGATAATAAGAATATCAATAATGATGATAATAGTAATTATAAAAATAGTGGTAATAAAGATAATAATAACTATCACAATGATAAACAACTAATAACAACAAACAAGGAGAAAAACAACTATGATAATAAGAACAAAATGAATAAAAACAACAACAATGATGATAATAATGGTGATGAAGAAAATATGATTATAATAATTATGATAATAATGTTAATAATGATCATGATAATCTTAATAATTACATAATAGCAACAATAGGAACAATGATAATGATAATTGTAATCAAAACGATAATAATAATGATAGTAATGAGGATGATAATGTTGGGGATATTCTCATCTCCCAAACAGTATAACATCACTTCATATCTCACCTGCAATCTTACGTTATGCGCTTCGTTATCTCCCATCCTCGTTTGCCAAAGTAGGGATCACGAAGTCTTGGATAAACCCATTTATTTGTAGGATTTGTAGAGATGGTATCTTCTGTGTCTATTTTTTATTGTTGCTCAGCCAAGAGGGGATTGCTTACATCGCCGATGGGACATTACTTTCACAAGTCATAGAAAACAGATCACACGTCGCTACAAGGGTATCACATACATAACAAACAACGCAAAACAGTTTCTGCAGAGGATCTTCAGAGTGTTGATAAAATATATAATTTAGTGTATGTTAAATACGTAACAGATAGTAATTGTAATAACATCAATTATTTTAGTAATATTAATAGTATCAATAACAATAATGATAATGGTAGTAATGATGATGATAATAATTATAATAACATCAATAATGATAATGATACTACTGCTACTACTAAAAATAATTATAATGATAATAATGATAATAAAATTGATAATGATAATAGTAATGATAATAATAGTAGTAATAATAATGATAATGATGATAGTAGTAGTAGTATAATAATAATAATAATAGTGATGATAATAATGATAATGATAATAATAAAAATATAATAATGATAAAAATAGTAAAAATATAGTAGTAGTAGTAGTAGTAGTAGTAGTAATAATAATAATAATAATAATAATAATAATAATAATAATAATAATAATAACAATAATAATGAATATAATAATAATAATAATCATTATTATTATAATGATAATAATGATATCAATAGTAAAAGAAATAGTTTTGATAGTAAAAAATAATGATAATAATCGTAATAATGATAGTAGTAACTATAAATGTAATGATAATTGTGAGGATAATGATAATAGCGGTAACAATTATAGTAATGATAATGATAATAATGAAAAATTGAAATGATAATGATAATGGTAATGGAAATGATAATGACGATGATGATGATAATAACGATGAAGATGATGATGATAATAATGATGATAATGATAATAATAACGATATTGATAATGGTGATAACAACAACAATAGCAACAACAATAATAATGATAACAACAACAGTAATAACAACAACAACAACAACAACAATAATAATAATAATAGCAATAG
>NC_051388.1:43591897-43599397 GCF_015228065.2 Penaeus monodon | reverse complement strand
ATAGTTTATCCCTCCTTTGAGGATTTACATTTTCTATATGACATATATACCCATGTCCATTTTCTCCGCTGTAACCGAGACTGTAATATTTCTATCAGAATTATTACAGAACATACAAAAACAGAATATTTAACATGAGGTATTGTAATGTAAATGCTGGTAAATATTTTGATTAATTTATGGTCAAGAGAATAATTAAGGCATATTTATGTGCTTGATATAGTTGGCACTTTTGGTGTTTTTTGTTTGGTTGAGGAAATCATGTTGAAATAAGTGATATAAGATTAGCAATGGTGAAATAGTACTTACATATCTGTTTGTGTAATTATCGACATATTTTTAAAGACTATAACAACAACCAGTAAACACAAGCATTGGAAATGTTCAATTACAGTCGTTTATCTACTCATCTGCCACGCCGGCGTACAGTTTGGGCGTGGAAAGGCATTGCTACATTTGATATGCAGTCATGTGATGCTACATTCCAAATTTAGGATATAATATAAGTATATCTTCTAAGACATCAGAGGATATGAAATAGTTACATAGTTCTCCATACCTAAAGCTAGGTGGCCTGAAAGGCTGTAACACATGGCACTCTGAGATATAATGTACAAGCGTTCGCTTATATTCTTCATTACACAGTTTACACTTAGTTTCTTCGACATTACAAACTGTACTGAGCTGCCAATACAATCTGTATCCAAGCCTGATTCTTGCGGTCACAATATCACACTGTCTTGTTCTTGTTTTATATAAACCATAGGTGAATGAATCTTGCCTAAACCGGTCATAATGCTTTATGCTACAGCTTTCAGGGCGTTGAGAATTAATTAACTCAGTCAGGTCCTCTTTAAAGGAAGCTTTAATATTGTATAAAATCCTGGAAATAGGTACCCCAAGATCTATATCCACACTTTGCTTGTCACATGCTGACTTTGCCAGGCGATCAGCATGATCATGCCTGGGGATTCCAACATGCGATGGAATCCACACAAAACGTATATCATGGCCTCGTTCTTTTGCACGATACACGTTTATCCTGATGTCATTTGCGATATTAACTGCACCTTTGTCTAGAGTGTTCAGAGCCTGGAGAGCACTCTGTGAATCACAGAATATTACCCCCGAGCCTTGATTCAATAGAAATTCGGTGGCCATGAGTATTCCTGCCAACTCAGTTTGCGTAGTGCTAGCCCAGTCATGAACCCTCCTACAATCCTGGTGCTTCAAGATATTGTTTTTATATACAACAAAAGCACATCCTGCTCTACTCCCAGACTGCAAGGACCCGTCAGTGTAGCATTCATATGCATTGGATAGAGTTTCAAGATGCTCATTTATAATTGCAAGTGCATACTGCTTAAGTATAAGCTGGGGGGGACACTGTCTTTTTTGGGGGCAGTCGTATAATATATACTTAGGTCCGACATTTTCCACGGGGTATAGAAACGTCCATGTAGGGTCTTAGTTATGGGTATGTTCAGCTGAGCTAATTGTTTACATGTTACTTGTATCCATGGATTTGAGTAAGAATCGGTGTTGTCATGCAAAGGTAGCTCCTCTGTTCTGTGTTTTAATTGTCTTTGGAACTCTGTACAATGGATTTGACACCAAATGTGGTATTTATATATAATATTCTTTCGTAAACAGAGGGTAAGTTTAGTTCGGTTCTCATATTCACAATTCTTGTTGTTCTAGGGGCACCAAGAATGATCCTCATGGCTTCATTTTGTATATGTTCTAAACTAGTCCAACTCTGATTCCTTGTACAACACTAGGTGCAATGCATGATAATCTATGACTGACCGTATGTATGACAAGTAAAAGAGTCTTGCAATATTGACATTGATACCATGGTCTTTGCCAACAAGTGTCCTAAGTGGCTTCAGCCGCTCCCACAGCCTTTTCTTCAGGTTTCTGATGAACTCTGCATCATTGACCATCACCCCAAGGTATTTGTATTGATGGCAGAGATCTAGCTCAATGTCATTTATATGAAACCTTGGCAGAGGGATTGTCTTTGGGTTAAGAGCCTTGGTTTTTTTCAGTCGAGATTATCAAGCCACACTCAATAGCCCTTGCTGAGAGTATATCTAGAATCTCTTGCATTCTTTCCTCGGATGAGGATTTAATGCAAATATCATCGGCATAGCAAATAATGGAGTCGTTTCCCTCAAGTGGTATATCGCCTAATAATCTATGCATTAAGATGTTAAATAGCATGGGGCTCAGTACACCTCCCTGAGGTGTGCCGAGTTCAAATACTTTTGTATGAGTACTCTTAATGCCCCTGTAGAGTACCTGAGCCGACCGATTCGATAGATACATGCGAATCCATGTTAACAGTTTTCCCTGAATACCAAAAGTAGCTAGTTGCTCAAGAATTATTTCTCTGTTTGCAATATCAAAGGCAGATTTAAGATCAAGAAATACGGTTTGCATGCCTGGGTTTGTGTTTGTTAAGTATTCTGCAAAACAGTGCTGACTGCTACGCCCTGGGAGAAATCCATACAGTCTGGGGGATAACTTAGCATTTATGCGATACATAAGCCTGTTCAGTATTATCCTCTCAAGTACTTTGCACAGACAGGAGGTAAAGGGGAAATGGGCCTGTATTTGTCAGTATTAGGTTTAGGTATGGGAATGATTAAGCTTTTAGTCCAGGAGCTTGGGATGATTCCTTGTGATAGGCTGAGTCTATACAGGTGCAAAAGTGGGTTGCCTGGTACCTGAGCAATGTGACGAAGGACGCTGTAAGTAATGCCATCTTCGCCAGGGGCGGTTGCCTTACCTTTCAGAAGGGCATTACTTAGTTCCCACTCGGTTATTTCGGCAAAGTCGGAGGGGTCAATAGCAGCACAGGCTACTGCTATATTAAAGTTCCGATCTATTTCGACTTGTCTAGTTGATCTTTTATCCTTGTGGGAGTGAGCTTAGCTGAGAATTCCCGGCCCACTGCTCTAGCAGCATATTAGCCTGCTCTTGTGGACTGTGGAACTGCGGTGTTGTGAGAGTTTTACCTGTCAGCCTATTAATTTTTCTCCACATGTCAGCCACAGAGGTTTGACTATTGATACCTTGCAGAAATTGTTCCCAGTGTTTACTACGAATCTGAGTTTTTAATTCCCTGAATTCCTTGTTGGCTTTAAGAAACTGCAGAAGATTATCTGTCGTCTTACTATCTTTATAACAATTAGCAAGCTCCTGGACCCGTTTATGTTCCTTGGCCAAAATAGGGTCATGATCCACCCGGTGCATAGGAGGCCTAGGGCCTCTTTTTCTTCGAGAGTTTTCGTGAACAGACCCATGTGTTATAGTAGTCAGTGACAACTTTGATTAAATCCTGAGAAAAATTTTCAACAGTTGTTATTTCATAGGTGTTATACCAGTCATAGACCCGTGCCTTGAAGTGATGCTCCAGGCCCGGTGGGATAATTATTCTGAGCCTAGGTGATTTAGGGGCTGAGTCGCTGTCTACAGTATAGTCTGTTCGGATTGCAAATTGTCACTAACTAACTCTCGTACCAGTGAAGTACAGACATTACCATGAACTAATTTTTTGCCAAATACGTAGTCTAACCTGCCACCTCCCAAATGAGTCTCTGCTTCTGTGTCATATACTGTCAGTGATCTACTATTGATGAAATGCTTGAATTCTTTACCATTACTATTACGCTGGTTGTCTCCAAAGTGTGGATGCCTTGCATTGAAGTCGCCCATGCATAACGTGCCTTGGTTGTGAAAATTGGGGAGAGAACTAGCCAGAAATTTAGAGTATCTGGCATATACATTATACAGTGAAAAATACCCAGAGGCAGTCTGGATTTTTAGATGATGAAATTGAACATCAGTGTTCTCGGATTTTTTAACTAATTTATGTGGCAGTGTTACCTTCACATATGTCAACAATCCAGTCATGGCTGTATTCACATATGAATAATACCCCTTAAGTGCAGGTGCTATTTTCATCTTAGCAGCGGCAGCAAAAGGTTCTTGCACGCATATAACATCAATATTATATTTGTGGATGTAAAATTCTAGATCATTTAGCCTAGGCTTAATGCTACGCATATTCCATGATATGAATTTGATTGTGCGTTTATCCATATGTGAATATTGTTTTAGTAGGCAACCTGTACTTCATGCTATTATATCCTCTAATATTACGAATTATAGATTCACATAAGAAACATATAACTTTATGATTATGGATTTCATTACAGATGGTAGTCGTGGACTGAAAATTACTTTTAACCATTTTAAACATTTGGTCTTGGCTTTGTTCCACTTCTCAGCACAGTCCCTTCCGTTTTTGTGTCAGATGCACCTGAGGGGCTGGTTGCGTCACTGGACTCGACGTCACAGGGATCCTGATTTTGTTCGTGGCTGCTGTCAGCGCTGACACGCCCACTCTGGTTATCAACACTGGCGGTCTGACAGCGATTCTCCTCGCTCGTTCTTTATCACTAATGGTAGCACTAGTATCACGACAATGACAGTCACTTTTTATTTTTTCCATTTCCTGCTTCAGCGACGTTATTTCATTAATTAAGTTATTGTTTTGGGCTTTCAGAGCTTTCATTTCCTTTAGAAGTTCAAGCACATTTACGTCGCCTTGGTCAGCTGGCGTGACGTCACTTCTGTCACATGGTTTTGCGGGGGATCTGAATAATGAATTGTGTCCTGTGGCAGGATCGTTACTTGATTCAGCATTGAAGTTACTATTTCCTGAAATAGTATTAATTTAATAATAACGATAATGATAATAATACTGATATTGATGATAAAGGTAATGATGCTAATGATAAGGATGTCAATAAGAATAACAATAATAAAATAATAATAACAATGGGTAAAATTATAATGATAATAATAACAGTAATAATAACGGTAATAATATTAGTGATAATAATAAGAGTAATAAAAATTATAACAGGGATGATAATTATGATATTCATGATAATGATAATAATGATAATAATAATGAAAATAACAACAACAACAAGTACAATAATAATAATGATAGTTATAGTATTAATCATAATGATAATAATAATGTTAATAATAATAATAATAATAATAATAATGATAACAATAATAATAATAATATTAATAATAATAATAATAATAATAATAATAATAGTAACAGTAATAAGAACAACAACAACAAACAACAACAACAACAACAATAATAATAATGATAATAAAAAAAAATAATAACAATAAGAAGAAAATAGTAATATTGATACGACTACTACTACTACTACTATTAATAATAATAATAATGATAACAATAATAGCAATGATGATAATAATAGTAATAACAGATTGATAATAATAATGATAATAATAATAATAATAATAATAATAACAACAATGATAATAATAATAATAATAATAATAATAATAATAATAATAAAAAATAGTAGTAGTAATAATAATAATAATGATAATAATAATAATAATAATAATAATAATAATAATAATAATAATAATAATAATAATAATAGTGATAATGATAATAATAATAATAATAATAATAATAATAATAATAATGATAATAATAATAATAATAATGATAACAATGATATTAATAATAATAGTAGTAGTAGTAACAATAATGATAATAATAGTAATGATGATGATAAGAATAAAGTAAATAATAATACTAATAGTAAAACTAGTGATAACAATAATGACAGTGATGATAATAATAACAGTAATAATAATCATAAAAATAATAATAGTAAAATTACAGCAATGATATTGATAGTACATGGAACAGTAAAGATAATAACAGTGATGATGATGAAAATGATGAAAACAATAATTGTAATATTGATAATAATTATAATAATGAAAATCATGATTATCATGATAATGAAATAATGATAGCTAGAAAAAATGATTATTGTAATGGCTACAGCAGAAGTAAGGTAATGATAAAATCAACATTAAATCTGGTAACAATAAACGAATGAACAAAATTTACACCTCAGGATATATACAGGCAGAGGAACTCACGCACAGTATACCTATGTATCCATCGAGGCTGATACATGGCATGGGCCATTTATACGGTCGCTTAGAGCATCACCATCTGGAAAGGGGGGTGGGGTGGCCATAGATCGTAGTTGGTTGGCTGGGGAGGGGGGCATCGAATCCTAAGCTTGCCTAGGGCGTCAAACATGGCTAGAGCCTGCCCTGTATCCATATAGACAGACAGAGTGGCAGATACACATGTATGTATCTATTAATCTATCTCAATCCATCTATTCTATGTGCATCTTCCGAATCACACACACACACACACACACACACACACACACACACACACACACACACACACACCACACACATATATATATATATATATATTATATATATATATATATATATATATATATATGTATATATATATATATATATATATATATATATATATATATATATATATATGTAGATATATATTTGTATATAAATGTATGCACACACATAATCACACACACACACACACACACACACACACACACACACACACACACCACACACACACACGCACAAAACACACACACACACACACACACACACACACATACATACATATATATATATATATATATATATAATATATATATATATATATATATATATATATATATATATTTTTATATTTATGTGTGTGTGTGTGTGTGTGTGTGTGTGTGTGTGTGTGGTTTCTATCTGTCTGTATATTTATATATATATATATATATATATATATATATATATATATATATATATATATATACATATATATATATATATATATATACATATATATAATATATATATATATATATATATATATATATATATTATATATATGTGTGTGTGTGTGTGTGTGTGTGTGTGTGTGCGTGTGTGTGGTGTGTGTGTGTGTGTGTGTGTGTGTGTGTGTGTGTGTGTGTGTGTGTGTGCACCCACATAAACACACACACACATAAGCACACACACACACACACACACACACACACCACACACACACATACACACCACACACAAGAAAACACACACACACACACACACACATACACACTTTCACCTAGCAAACCCACGTGCCCGCGTGGGTTTTGCTAGTACCACGTTAACGAGAGTATTAATGATGATGTAATTTTCCCACTATAAAATTCATTCATTCATCAATGATTTCTTTAATAAACTTACAATCATATATTAATGCTCGAAAAATAATTCTAACATATATTTAATCAAGATCAAGAAGATTCAAGTTAGCAAGTAACATGGATTAATTTTATCAGTATTTCCTCGGGTATTCGGAATACTAATCTTCCATGCTTGATTCTCATTCATATCTCCATATAAGGCCATTCCCAAACCGCATTATTATATTCCTTTACATTTTTGCCTCTCAAACTACGATATAAGGTCAAAACATTAATTTATTTTTTTTTGTATGGAAAATTCGTGCGAAATAAGAAAGATAAATGAAGGAAG
>NC_051388.1:43581819-43591797 GCF_015228065.2 Penaeus monodon | reverse complement strand
TTTTATAATTATATTTTAATTTTTTTTTTTTTTTTTTTTTTTTTTTTATATATATATATTTTATATATATATATATATATATATATATATATATATATAAATTAATAATATATAATACATATTTTATTTTTATATATTTTTATATATTATATAATTTTGCGTGTATATTTTATATATAATTAATATATTATATATATATAATATATAAAATAATAAATAATTATATATATTATATATATATAATATATATATTTATATATATAATATAATATATATACATATATATGTATAGTTTAATAACTATGTCAATAACTAGAAATAAATTTTAATTTCGTCAGAAATGAAAAGTTTTTGTGTGAGTCTTTTTATTTGGAAGAAGGTTCATTTTTCCCCTGAACCAAAATGAAACAACTAATATTTATGAAAACCCTTTTTTTTGTTTTTTCTTGTTACACTGCTCTCCCACAATGATTTTTCCTTCATTACCACAGTTTTTAATTCTCCCCAAAAGTCATCAAACACACACACGTACACCCACACACCACACACACAAACACACAACACACCACACACACACACACACACAACCACACACACACACAACACACCACACAAAACAAAAACTGTAATTTTAAAATTTTATAAAAGCAAAATGGGTGATGTTGCAATTTTGTGTAAGTGCCCGGGAAAGCACATTCCAAGGAGGGTAACCTTGGTTTAATACGTACAGGGGAGGGATATGTGATAAATAGGTACACACAGTAGGTGGTTGTGCATGTCCATATATAAAATTCCCTGGTCGTTACCATGAAAGGGTTCTAGTATTTTTTTAAAAAAAAGGGGAATTAAAAGGAAAAAGATAAAAGGAAAATTTAAAGACGATAATGATGAAAAAAAAAAAAATGATAAAAAGGATGACGGGGAGAAAAAAAAAAAAGAAGAATGGCCCCAAGAAAAAGAAAAAAAAAAAAAAAATAATGAATCGATGATGAAATGAAAAAAAAGAAAAAGAAGAAAAAGAAGAAAAGAAGAAAAAGAAGAGGGGGGAAAAAAAAAAAGAAGAAGGAAAAGAACTAAAAAAGAAAAAAGAAGGGAAAAAAAGATGAAAAAGAAAGAGAATTAAAGGGAAGGGAAAAAATAAGAAGTTGGGAGAAGGAAAAAAATAGTACTAACAAAAGATAAAGAAGAAAGGGGAAGGGGGTAAATAAAAAGGCAAAAATAGAAAAAGAACAGATAGATAAATTAAATTCACAGGAAATTTTAAAAAATTTGGGGATAAACGAAAAAGAAAAAAAGGAAGAGAAAAATGTAATGTAACTTTCTCAGGCATAAGAGCACTAACGGGAACGACGTATAATTAATTTATGTGATTGCAGGTCGTTTTTTTTTCTTTAGTTCAGGCTGTTTTTTTTCTGTGTTCCTTGTTTTCCAGTCTGTTTTTTTCTGGTTTTCTTTCCGTAATTTTTCTTTTTCCCTTTGTTGGGTTTTTTTGTTTTTTTGTTTTCTCGCGCCCTTTTCTGTTCTTGCATACTGTTATATTGTTTTTTCTTATCACTATTTCTAATTTCTCACTTTTAGCAATCCTTATCTATTCTTTCTCTTTATTCTATTTTTTCTGTTTTCTGTCAGTTTCTCCCGTGTTCTAAAAGGCCCGCTTTTATATATCCAAAATTTACCCCTACAACGAGGGACCCCCAAAGTGTTATGCTAACCCTAAATTTGATTTTTGCGCTTGGGAGAACACGCCGCGGGAGAACGCGTTTTATCCCAGTTGATATTTAGCTTTGAAGGGTTTTCAGTATTTACATATATTATATTATATTATATATATATATATATATATAATTTTAATTATATATATACATATACTACTATATAAATTTTATCAACATATATTAATATAATATATATATGAAAGATGTATATATATTATATAATTATTATATATAAATTATATATATATATTTTAAATATATGATATTTATATATTATATATAATAATATATATTTTTTTTTTTTTTTTTTTTTAAGGGTGGTTCATGTTTGAGCCGCCGATATATATTATATATATATTAAATAAAATATATATATTATTTTAATAATATAATATGTGTGTGTTGTGTGTTATATATATATATATATACCCCTAAGATTTAAAACCGTTAGAAATAAATATGCCTATTTTTCATCATCATTTTCATCCTGAGAGGGAAATGATTTTTAAAGGGAAAGAAAAGAAAATTAATATCTTATTGTTTTTATTACTGAAAATTTAAAAAAATGTTATCCATTTCTGGAAGAAAAAAAAACTTCCACAGAATACACAAACACTCAATATTCAACCAAATTTCAGAAATCTTAAAGCAACACAAAAAAAGACAAAAGAATAATAACCATTCATTGTATTGTAATATTTATTAACATTTATAAAAACAGCAGTAATAGAAAAGACGTATCGTAGAAAATGACGTCAGAAAGAGATAATTAAACAGTTTGAGTTTTTTTGTCATAGTCACATGGTTTAAAAGTATTTTTCTTACAGCAATGTTCTAGAGTGACCAGACGAAGGGGTTTGTACAATGTAAAGTTTTTTTAAAAATCCTATTATACAGAGGGGGAATAGATAAATAAATAAATAAAAAAATACGACAAAAAATAGCCCCCATGATCTTACAAAGTGTATTCCATATAGTGCAATAGTATTCCCCACGTGACCGGAACAAAAGGGCCATAAATAGGGAAAATGGACTCTTTTTTTCACAGGACACGAAAAGAACATTTAGCAACAATCATTATGGAGGTGAAGCCAGAGTCCCCCCTTTGATATTAGGATGACCTCGGAAGCTCAGAGGGGTAATCTTGGCCCATGTAGGGTATGGGTTTTGGAATTTGAGCGAGGTTATTCCCAAACCCCAAACGACACCGAGAAAACGTCTGAGCAACTTCCCCCAACAGGGCATTGCTAAAGAGCGCGTTGCATTCCTCCTCGCTGGGGGGGTCGATCGGGGTCGTGTTCCTCGGTAATGACGCCGTTGCATTTGCCTTTGGGGGGAAAAAACGGGGATTTTTTCGAGAGAAAAATTTCGAAGAGCTTTCCCCCTTTGTGAGCGTCTCCCCCCGATTCCTTTTTCGCCTCCAGCGAACAGCAGCTTTAGGATACAACCGTGAGGTCTACCCCGACTGCGGCGGACAGGATGAGGTTCAGTCCCGCCCAACTGAGAGACAGGTTTTTGCTTGCCTTCCTCCTGTGGAACACCAATTTGTCGACGATATAGCCGGCGATCGCTCCCACCGGAATCGCGAGAAAGACTGAGAAATGAAGGAAAACGTTTTTTCCCATAAAGACATTATACCTATAATAAACAGTAGAAAAATTACAGTTTATATAGAATTAACAATAAGTAAACACTAAACTAACATTAATAGATTAACAATAAATGGATATATATTATATAATATAAATATATATATTAAAATAATAATATATATATATTATATATATATATATTTATAATATATATATATAAATATATATATATATATAATATATTTTATAAATATATAAATTTTATATATAATATATATTATATATATAAAATATATTATTTTAATTTTAAAAAATTTTTATATCCATTTATTGTTAAAACTATTAAGTACTAGTTAGTGTTTACTATTGATTAATTCATAATCAACTGGATATTTTTCTACTGTTTATTATAGGGGTATGATGTATTTTTTCGGGAAAAAACGCTTTCCTTTATTTTCAGTTTTTCGCGATTCCCGGTGGGAGGATCGCCGGCATATCGTCGACAATCTGGGGTTTTCGCAGGAAGGAGAGGCAGCAGAACCTGCTCCATTTGGGGGAGACTGAAACCACTCCCGTCCGCCGCAGTCGGTAACACCAGGTTGTCCTAAGCTGCTGTGCTGCTGAGGCGAAAAAGGGAAAAGGGGAGACGTCACGAAGGAGGAAAGACTCTTCGTAACTTTTCTCTCGAACAAAAATGCCGCTTTTCTCCCAAGAGGCAAACAACGGCCCCCCCATTTCCGAGGAAACGACTCCGACCCACCTCACAGCGAGGAGGAATGCAACGCGCTCTTTACAACTGCCCTTTGGAGACAGTTGCCAGACGTCTTCTGGGTGTCTTTTGGGGGTTTCGGAAAACCTCGCTCAAATTTCCGAACGCCCTACCCTACATGGGCCAAAGTTTTGCCCCTGATGCCTTCGAGGTCAGCCCTAATATCTAAGGGACTCTGGCTTCACCTCCATAAGGGATGTGTTGCTAAAATATTTCTTTCGTGCCCTTTGGGGAAAAAGAGTTCCATTTTCCCCTTTTTATGTGTCCTTTTTTCCCCGGTCACGGGGGGGAAAATACTATTGCACTATCGGAATACACTTTGTAAGAGACTGAGGCTATTTTTTGTGTATTTTTTTATTTATTTTTTATCTATCCCACCTCTGTATAATGGGATGTCTTAATAACTTTACTTTAACCCTTTGTGGTCACTCTAGACACATTGCTGTAAGAAGAATACTTTAAACCCATGATACTAGACAAAAAAATCAAACGTTTAATGATCTTCTTTGACGTCATTTTCTACGATACAGTCTGTTATACTTACTGTGTTTTTATATAATGTAATCAATATTACAATACAATGATAGGGTTTTGATTATTCTTGTGTCTGTTGTCTGGTGTTTTTATAAATTTCTGAAATTGGATGAATATTGAGTTTTTTGTGAAATTTCCTGTCGGAAGTTTTTTTTTTTCCCAGAATGAGGGCTAACATTTCTTATATTCTCAGTAATAAAGCAATAAGATTTTTAATTTTCTTTTTTTTCCCTTTTACGAATATCATTTCCCTTTCATGGATAAAAATGATGTGAAAAATAGGCATATTTTTCTAACGGTTTTAAATCTTGGGGGAAATATAATAATATATATACCACACACACACAAATATATATATATATATATATATATATAATATATATAATTTTATATAAATATATATCGGCGGCTCAAACTGAACCTACCGTTAAAAAAAAAAAAAAAAAAAAAATATATAAATATTATTATATATATATTATACATTATTATATATAATATATATATATATATAATATATATATATAATTATTATATACATCTATAAATATATTATATATATATATATAGTATGTATATATATAAATATGTATGAAATTGTATATATATATATATTATATATATAATATATATATATATATAAATTATATATAATGTTAATACTGAAATCCTCTCAAAGCATAAATATCAACGGGGGAAAAAACCAGTTCTCCTCGACGGCTTTTTCTCCCAAGCGAACATCATAATTGCGGGATTAGCAAAACATTAGTCCCCGTTGTGGGGAGTAATTAGGGAAAATTAAACGCGGCCTTGGAACAGGGGAGAGAACTGACAGAAAACAGAAAAAATAAATAGAAGAGAAGAAATAGACAAGGATTGCTAAAAGTGAGAAATGAGAACAAGTGATAAGAGAAAAACAGATAAAACAGATAGCAGAGAACAAAAAGGACGCAGAGAAAACAAAAAAAACAATCAAACCTAAAAAAGGAGAATAAAAACATTAGCGAAAGAAAGAACACAAAAAATACAGACGAGAAACAAGAGAAACAAAAAACACGACAGCCTGAACAAAAAAAAAAACGACCTGCAACTCAGCATAACTTTAAATTTATACGCTTTCCCCGTTAGTGTCTCTTATCCCTAAAAGTTACATTACTTTCTCTCTCTCCTTTTTACTTCTTTTTTTTTATCCCCAAATTTATTAATTTTTCCCCGTAAAATTTAAATTTTTCTACGTTCTTATCTATTTGCTTTTCTTTTACCCATTCCTTTCTTCATCTTATCTTCTTTTTAGTACTATTTTTCTTCCTTCTCCTCAACTTCTTCATTTTCCCCGGTCTCCTTCATTCTTTCTTTTCTTCATCTTCTTATACCTCTTCTTTTTCTTTTCTAGTTTTTTCCTTCTTTTCTTTTTTTTTTTCCCCCTTTTCCTTCTTCTTTTCTTCTTCTTCTTCTTCTTCTTCTTCTTTTTTCTTATTTATCATCGATTCATCGTATTCTATTTTTTTTTTTATTCTTGGCCTATTTTCTTTTTTTTTTTCTCCTCCTCACCCTTTTACTCATTTTTTTTTCTTCATCTTATGTTTTAATTTCCTTTTATCTTTTCCTTTTAATTCCTTTTTTTAAGAAAAAAACTATAACCCTAGCATGGAACGACCAGGGTTTTCATATATGTGCACATGCCAACCACCACATGTGGTACCTATTTATCACTTTCCCGCTCCCGTGTAGTGATTAAGCCAAGGTTTCCCGCCCTTTGGAATTGAAATTTTCCCCGGTCACTTCAGCAACATTGCAAACACCCCTTTATGTTTTTATAAAGTTTAACATTACAGTTTTTGTTTTGTGTGTGTGTGTTGTTTGTGTGCTTGTGTGTGTGTGTTGGTGTGTGTGTGTGTGTGTGTGTGTTTGTGTGGTGTGGTGTTGTGTGTACGGTGTGTGTTGGATGACGTTGGGAAGAATTAAAAATCTGGGAAATAAAGGAAATACATCTTTGTGTGGGAGCAGGTAAAAAAGAAACACAAAAAAAGGTTTTACATAAATACTTTAGTTGTTTCTTTTTGGTTTTTCAGGGAAATATAAACCCTTTCTTCCAAAAAAAAGACTCACCACAAATACTTTTATTTTGGCGAAAATTTAAATTTTTCTAGTTTTTAGACATATGTTTTTTAAACATAACACATATAATTTATTATATATAATATATAATATAATATATACCGCAAAATATATATATATATATATAATAATATAATATATATTATAGGGGTTATAATTAAAATATATATTAATAATATATATATAATAAATATAATATTATAATTTTATATATAAAAGCACACACACACACACACAAAACACACACACACACACACACCAAACACACACACACACCATAATAAAATATATATATATAAATAATAATATATAATAATTAATAATACACACACACAACCACACACACACACACCACACACCAAAACCCCACACACACAACCACACACCCACACAATATATATATATATTAATATAAAATTTTATATCTTATATATATATATATATAAAATATATATTTTATATATATATTAATAATATAATATATATATAATGTGTGTGTGTGTGTGTGTGTGGGTTGTGTTGTGTGTGTTGTGTGGTTGTGTGTTGTGTGTGTGGTGGGTTTTTATATAATTATAAATATATAATATATTATTTTGGGGTGTGTGTGTGGTGTGTGTGGGTGGTGGTGTGTGTGTGGTGTGTTTGTGTTTGTGGTGTGGTGGGGGTTTGGGGTGTGTGTGTATGTTATATATTTTATATATATATATATATATATATATATTAAATTATATTATATTATTATATATATATATATATATATTATATATATATACATAACACATACATAAGAGTATAATGTGCAGATATATATATATATATATAATTTTTAATATATTATATATATAAAGAGAGAGAGAGAGAGAGAGAGAGAGAAAAAGAAAAGAGGAGAGAGAGAAGGAGAGAGAGAAAGAGAGAGGGGGAGAGAGAAGAGAGAGAGAGAAGAAAATAAAAAAAGAAGATAGATAGAGGAACATAATAAAAAAAATAAAATATAAAAAAAAAAAAAAATAATAAAAAAAAAAGAGTGTGTGTTGTGTGTGGTGGGTAAACATAATATAAATATATATATTTAAAATTTTATTTATTTATAATATAATATATATATATTTATATATATATATATATATATATATAAAAATATATTATATTATATAAAATATATATATAAGAGAGGAGAGAGAGGAGAGAGAGAGATTTATATATATTATATATTATATATATATATTATAATAAAAAATTTTATATTATTATATATATATGTGTGTTATTGTGTTGTGTTTTGGTTGTGTGGTGGTTTTGGGTGTGTGTGTGTTGTGTGTGTGTTGTGGTGTGGTGTGTTGTGTGTGGGTTTGTGTGTGTGTCTGTGTGTGGGGGTGTGTATATGTATATATATAAAATATATATTAATATTTATATATTATATAATATATATATTAAAAATTTTTATATATAATATATGCATGTATGTGGTGTATATATATAAAAATATAAAAATATATATATAATTTTATAATATATATAATATTATATATATAATATATTTTAATATAAAAATATATATATATATATATGCATTTGGTGAAATTAAATATGAAAACACACTCACAATAAAAAAAAAAAAAAAAAAAAAAAAAAAAAAAAAATATATATATTTAAAATATATAATATATATATATTGTTGGGGGTGTGTGTGTGTGTGTGTGGTTGTTGTTGTGTTTGTTGTGTGTTGTGTGTGTGTGGGGTGTGTGGGGGTGTTGTGTGTGTTTTTGTGTGTTTATATTCAAAAACACACACACTCAATATACAACCCAAAAAATACATAAAAACATACTATATATATATATACATATATAATATAAAATATATATAATAATATTATACACACACACACACAAGTTTTTTGTGGTTTGTGGTATGTGTGGTGCGGTGTGTGTGTGTGTGGTGGTGTGTTGTTGTGTTGTGTGTGGGGTTTTTGTGTGTGTGTGTGGTGTGATTTTGTGTGTTGGGGTGAGGTCATTTATGTGTTGCCATGAGAACTGTATCATCTGCAACGTGAAGGTTTTTTGATCTTGCAAACCCTTGATAACGATTCCCCCCTGCCCAGTTTCATTTTTTCCCCCAGAAAACTTCAGAGTAAAGTTTAAGAAGTAAGGTGATATCACACAACCTTGTCGGTTCACCTCGCCTGATGGGGAACCACTTAGTTCTTCCATCGGATATGTGGACTGCTGCAAGCTGATCTTGACAGACTGACTGAATTAGTCTCATACCTTTCATCTATCCGGATGTTTAGGAGGACTTTGAACAATTCTAAGTGCTGAACCTTATCAACAGCTTTTTGATAGTCAGTGCTGGTGTTGGGTGGCTCTCTCGGCAAGCATTCCATAGCTTCCTGTACCCTTATTGTTCATTAACCCAAACTGGTTTCTGGTACTTCAATAGGGTGGTTTTTAGAAAAAAAAAAAACAAAGGTTTGCGACTTTGATTAATTGTGAGCATTCAAATGTTCCTGGAACCTTCGGCAGGGCATTGAATACCGATTTCATCGTTTCTTTAGGTAACTTGTCTGTTTCATAGATATCATTCAGGAAGTTCCAGATGAGACCAAAGACTTTCTCTCCTAAGGCCTGAACATTTCGATGTATGCTCCGTCAGTACCTGCAGCTTTCCATGATTTCCTTTAATGTAGAGACCAGCGCACTTTGCCTAGCATTTTGGATCAGAGGGGACAGCTTCCAGGGCTGATCTTTTTTGGGTCATTTCATCGTCAAAAAGTTCTTAACTTACTTTCCCACGAGCACTATCATCCTGGTAAAGCGTCTGATGACTTTTCGATAATGGATTCCCGCTGTCTATGCATGGGGAGGGATTAGCATTTCTTCTACATCCGAATTCTTTTTTCGTAAAATTTAGAATAACCCCCACAAAAAAAAGTAATACAAAAAATTTAAAATTAAAATAGGCGCTTTTTACTGTTGTTGCAGAAGGCAATTTCACCCCCCTCAGCTGTAGCCTTTGGCATTGAAAATTTCCCCGTAGAAGGATAAAAGGGCAGTATGAAAAATATGTCAATAAGCTTTTACACTAAATAACATTTCTTCCGTTTCGTGTTAAACACCCCATATAGCGTGCGGGTTATATAGTGTGTATAGTAAAGACAGGTATGGAACGTGTGGTCTGTATGGAGCATTCCTTGTACTGTATTTGGGGGGCCCGGTTTGGGTTTGGGTTACTTTAAACCAACGCTGGGGGA
>NC_051388.1:43574593-43579593 GCF_015228065.2 Penaeus monodon | reverse complement strand
ATTTCTACTGATTTTAATCTTTCTTTCATATTTTCATTGACTGTCCAAGCATCACACCCTAAAGAAAAAACTGACCACACATAGCATTCTAACACTCTAACTTTGGTTTTTATCTTCAACTGGTCTGTTCTTAAGACAGCACTCATCTTGTTGAAGACTTCTTTTGCCATACAAATTTTTTTCTTTATTTCAGTTACCTTTTTCCCATCTGATGTTATCAAACTACCCAAGTATGTGAATTTCTCAACATTCTTTATTTCTTCACCTTTGATATTCAAAGAGCATTTTGGTGTTATATTTTTCTTTGATATCACCATACATTCCGTCTTCTTGATGTATATCTGAAGACCCCTTTTCTCACTTTCCGATACAACCCTTTTCAATATATTTTGAAGATCTGTTTCTGTTTCTGCTATTAGTACAGTGCCATCTGCATATCTCAAGTAGTTAATATTGATACCTCCAACTTTCACACCTGGCATGTTCTTAATCTCCTTTAAAATCATTTCACTGTATAAGTTAAACAGAGTTGGTGATAATACACACCCTTGTCTTACACCTCTCTTGACTGATGTCCAATCACTTATTTCTCCGTCTGTTCCCAATATAAGTTTCTAATCAGTTGTAAGGCCTTTCCATCAATATCTAATGCTTCCAACATTCTAAACATTTCTTCATATTTTACCTTATCAAATGCTTTGCTATAGTCAATGAAGCATAGGTATAATCTTTCTAAACTTCTATCGCTCTTTCTCCCAAACATTCTCAATATAAATATTGCATTCCGAGTCCCCTTTTCCTCCTGTATGCATTCTGTTCTTGCGATATTTCTTCCCTTATTTTGGTCTTCATTCCTTGAGCAAAACGTTCAGGATCAATTTTATATTGTGGTTCATTAAACTTATTGTCCCGTGGAGTTCCATTCAATTGCTCCAGGTTTTTTGGGAAGCGCTATGAATACAGACTTGTTGAGGTCAGTTGGAATGAGACCTGTTTTTAGATGTTGTTTCAATTTCAGTTTTCTTTTTGAACTCCAAACCTCTAGTTCTTTTACCAACTCTATTGCTATGTTGTCCGGTCCTGCAGCCTTACCATTTTTTTATTCTATGAAGTTGCATACTGGGACTTCTTCCTGCATTTATGCTTGGTCCATCTACTTCTTTCCTGATAACAGGCCTTCCACCTCTTCCATCTTCAAACAGTTCGCTGATGTACTCTGTCCATCTGCTCATTTGTCTTCTTTCTCCAGAGTATATTTCCATCTTTTACTCTTATGCTCCCCTTGAAACGCACACTTTCCGTCCCACTATTTCCTTGATTTCCCGATGCTATTCCTCGCATCTTTATTCTTAAGCTCTCAACTTGCTCACATTTGCTGTTGAGCCATGTTTCTTTTTCCTTGTTGCATTTTTTTTTAATGCTTTCATCCAGTTGTTTGTATTTTTCTATATTTCTTGCTTCGTAGCCCTTCTTTTATCCTAATGTCAAGTATCTCAGCTGTCCCTTTTTTGTTTCGCCTTTTGTTTTTCTTCTTTGGCAGAACACTCTCCGCTACCTCAACAATAGCGTCCTCGAAAAAAACCCAATAACATATATATATATATTATATATTATATATATTTTATAATATATATTATATTATAATATATTATTGTTTTGGTGTTGGGTGTGTGTGTTGTGTGTGTGTGTTGTTTGTTTGTGTGTGTGGTGTTTGTTTTTGTGTGTGTTGTGTATTTGTTGTATGTGTGTGTTGGTTTTGTGTGTGGTGCACACACACACCACACACACACACACACACACACACACCACACACAACACACACACACACACACAACCACACACCACCATACATACACATACACACACATTCATTTTCTATAGTTTACCCTCCTTTGAGGATTTACATTTTTCTATATTTCATTTTATTTCCCATGTTCCATTTTCTCCGCTGTAACCCAGACTGTAATATTTCTATCAAATTATTACAGAACAACAAAAACAGAATATTTAACATGAGGTATTGTAATGTAAATGCCCGGTAAATTTTTTGATTAATTTATGGCAGAGAAAATTAAGCATATTTATGTGCTTGATATGTTGGCACTTTTGGTGTTTTTTTGTTTTTGAGGAAATCATGTTGAAAATAAGAATATAAGATTAGCAATGGTGAAATAGTACTACATATCTGGTTTGTGTAATTATCGCATATTTTTAAAGACTAATAACAACAAACACAACATTGGAATGTTTATTCTCTAGTGAAATCTTGAATTGTTCCTGTGGGAGGATCGTTACTTGATTCAGATTGAAATTACTATTTCCTGAAATAGTATTAATTAATAATAAGATAATGATAATATACTGATATTGATGTAAGGTAATGAGCTAATGATAATGATTTCAATAAGAATAACATAATAAAATAATAACAAATGGGTAAAATTATATTATTGAAAATAATAATAACAGTAATAATAACGGTAATAATATTAGTGATAATAATAAGAGTAATAAAAATGATAACAGGGATGATAATTATGATATTCATGATAATGATAATAATGATAATAATAATGAAAATAACAACAACAACAAGTACAATAATAATAATGATAGTTATAGTATTAATCATAATAATAATAATAATGTTAATAATAATAATAATAATAATAATAATAATGATAACAATAATAATAATAATATTAATAATAATAATAATAATAATAATAATAATAATAATAGTAACAGTATAAGAACAACAAAAACAAACAACAACAACAACAAAAATAATAATAATATAATAAAAAAAAATAATAACAATAAGAAGGAAAATAGTAATATTGATACTACTACTACTACTACTAGTATAATAATAATAATAATGATAAAATAATAGCAATGATGATAATAATAGTAATAACAGATTGATAATAATAATAATAATAAAATAATATTAATAAAAATAATAAAAACAATGATAATAATAATAATAAAAATAATAATAAATAATAATGATAATAATATTAATAATAATAATAGTAATAATAAAAAATAATTTGATAACAAAAAAAATGAAAGAAATGAAAAAAATGTAATAATCATAAATAATAAAAACAGTAATATTGCTAATAATAATAAAAATAATAAAAATAAAATAATAATAATAATGATAACAATGATATTAATAAAAATAGTAGTAGTATAACAATAATGAAAATAATAGTAATGAGAAAATTAAAAAAATGAAAATAATAATACTAATAGAAAAACTAGTATAACAATAATGACAGTGATGATGTAAAAATAACAGTAATAATAATCATAAAAAAAATAAAAAATTACAGAAATGATTTGATATACATAAACAGTAAAGATAAAAACAGTGATGATGATGAAATGATGAAAACAAAAATTTGTGTATTGATAATAATTATAATAAAATCATATTATCATGAAATGAAAAAATGAAGCTAAAAAAATGATTTTTTAAATGGCTACAGCAAATAAGGAATGATAAAATCAACTTTAAAAATCGGAAACATAAACGAATGAACAAAATTTAACCTCAGGATATTACGGGCAGGGGAACTCACCACTATCCCATGTATCCATCGAGCTGTACAGGGATGGGGCCCTTTAACGGTCGCTTAACTCACCTCTGGGAAAGGGGGTGGGGGGGCCCTAGCCTAGTTTGGTTGGCTGGGGGGGGGCATCGAATCCTAAGCTTGCCTAGGGGGTCAAACTGGCTAAGCCCCGCCCCGTTCCATTAGACAGACAGAGTGGCAGATACCAGTTGTATTATTAATCTATCTCAATCCACTTTCTATGTGCATTTCCGAATCACACACCCACACCCCCACACACACCCACACCCCCAACCACACACACACACACACACACCCATATATATAGATATATATATATATATTATATATATATATATATATTGATTTATATTAAAATATATATATATAATATATATATATAAATATATAATATAGAAAATAATATATATTTTTTATTAAAAAGTTACACCACACACACACAACACACACACACACACACACACACACACAAAAACACACACAATCTCACTATATATAAATATATATATAATATATTATATAATAATATATATATACACACACCACACACACACACCAAAACACACCCCACACACACCACACCACACACAAACACACACACACACACAACACACCACACCAAAACACACATACATCATATATATATATATATAATTATATATATATATTATATATATATATATTTATATATATATATTGTGTGTGGGGTGTGTGTGTGGGGTTGTGTGTGTTTGGGGTGTGCGTGTGTGTTGTTGTGTTTCTATCTGTCTGTCTATCTATCTTTTATCTATCTAAAGTATACATATATACAATATTACAGATTATACTATACATTACATACATCCATGTGTGGTATAGTAATATATATATAATATTAAATATATATATATATTTATATATCATATATAATTTTATATATATAAAATTATTTTATAATATATATTATTGTGTTGTGTGTGTGTGTGGTGTGGTGTGTGGTGTGTGTGTTGTGTGTGTTGGTGGCCCCAGATAAACACACACACACATAACACACACCACAAAAACCACACACCAACACACACACACAAGAAACACACCACACAAATATATATATATATATATATATAATATATATATATATATATATATATATTAGACAGATAGATAGATGTGTGTGTGTTTATGTGTGTGTGTTGTGTGTGTGTGTATGTGCATATATTTGCATTCCTGAATTGGGAGAGAAAGCCATATATATAGGTATACAGACTTACATACAAACTGTCCTATTAAAGAAAGGTGCCCTCTTTCTCTCTCCCTTTATTCACAGCGAGAAAAGTACTTGTTATTCTAAGTAAGTCTGTACTGCATTATGTACATGTATACCGTCTGACAGACAACAGTCACATGCCTATGCTC
>NC_051388.1:43547093-43552093 GCF_015228065.2 Penaeus monodon | reverse complement strand
TATATATATCCATGCATATATATACATACACACGTGTGTGTGTGTGTGTGTGTGTGTGTGTGTGTGTGTGTGTGTGTGTGTGTGTGTGTGTGTGTGTGTGTCGATATGTGTGTGTGAGCGTGCGTGTGTAAACGCGTGTGTGTACCACTGACACACATACACACATTTATATATATATATATATATATATATATATATATATATATATATATATATATACATATATATACATACACGTGTGTGTGTGTGTGTGTATTATATATATATATATATATATATATATATATATATATATATATATATATATATATATATAATAGGCCTTTTTTGTAGCATATCCGATAACTCTAAGATTTTGATACACTTTCAGTTTATATGCCACTGCACAATGTAATACACTCCGACCAGCCAGTCAGAGCGCGGTATTTTTCAGACATATATATATCACGTAGTCCCAAATACATGTTCATTCCGTAAGTTTAATTTGTAAGTAAATCATGACGGTCGCTGGAACGACATGGTAAGAATTTGCGTGTCCGAGTCTTATGACGTGGTATTGACTTCGGTGGGATGAGTGTCTTCAAAATCATTCTGTACCTCTATGATATAACCTTACAGTCTGAAAAATATCAAAGAAAAGGTTGGTGTATCTTGATTTTTTATCTAATTCAGTCAAACAGACAAGTAAATGTCCGTGATTCCTGGAATTATCCATTTGTCTGATTCGGACAAGAAGCAAAACCTTATGCAACTTCCACTTTTCATATGAATAACAATGTATGTCAAAAGAAAAAATAAATGATAATAATAATTTGGAAAATAGATTTGAAAGTTTTCAGCCTTGCGAAGTGAAGAGTGGTGTGTATAAACAATATAAGTTGCAGAGTAGTAAGGCATCTTTTCCATTTTATTTCAAGCTTTGACAATGGTTTGCTTATAATTAAAATTCATACCGCATGTTAAATAATTTAATGGTTTGTTTCTATTGATTTTTTAAGGTGAAATTAAGAAAAATAACGTCTGATTCTTCGAAACTCCGGGATACTATAAAATACCTAATGTATGAATATAAAAAACAAACAAACAAACAAAAAACAGCCAAACAAAAATGTTAAAAAGAAAAAAAAACACAGAACACATTATCCATAGTATATTAAAAACAAAACAGTAACAGAGAACCTAGAGGTCGCTTGTAAAAGTGACAATAACGATAGGAAGAAAAATCATTTTGATGATGATGACGATGATGATGATAATAATAATAACGGTGATCAGAAGAATGAGCTTATGATAATAATGATAACAATAAATTAAAGATTAAAAATAAGTCTCACGTTCAGTGATAAATCATAGGTGTTTAAGATGCAAAAAAGAGAAAATATCTATATCTGTATGTATGTCGGTATCTGTCTATGTGCCTATATATCTACACACACACACACACACACACACACACACACATATGTGTGTGTGTGTGTGTGTGTATGTGTGTATGGGTATACATATATACATATATACATACATACATACATACATACATACATATATATACAAATCAACTTCCTTCTTTCCTTCCTTCTTTCAGATCGATAAGACGCCACATCCCCAAACCTGCCTAAGATAACCTCTTCAAGAGTTCTTTCCCAAAAGGACATTTACTGAAGAGGGCATCGCAGCCGCCTTCGAAAGAGGTCGTGTCGAGTCCTTCTCCCATAGACAGAAGAATCGTGGCGTTGACCTCCTTGGAGAACGCCGTCAGCCCGTTGGACAGAAGGTCAACCAGGACGTTCTCCTCCGTCGTGAGAGCGTCCGGAGAGTCCCCCTCCTGCAGGTAGCACATCGTCTTGAGGATGCAGCCGTGGGTGTCCAGCTGGCTGATGACCGAGAGGAGGTGGGATTCCGTGGCGGATATATCTTGGACGGAGCGCCGCTTCCTGTACCACCATCTCTCGGGCGCCGTTGCAGTTTCGCCGTCGTCTTCGGCCCCTTCGTAGTCCCCGTTTTCGGTGTAGTCTCCGTCCTCGTAGTCGTCAACCAGACCGGAGATGAGGAGGCCGATAATTGCTGCTCCCTAGGGGAGTAATCATGAGGATAAGAATGACGATGATAGTAAGAATGCCTTCATTATCATAATTAAATATTGGTAACGAAAACAGATTAATTGTAATTCCCTTACTGAAAAAGAGTTCAATGATAATGACAGTAATATTAACGATCCTGATGGCATCAATGCCGTTAATATTAACAAAGAAGAAAAAGTCACAAAAACACATATACAGTCCTTTCGAGCAATTAGATAATAAATATAGACATTCATATAATATAAATGAATGAACTCATAGATAAAAAATACAAAACAATCATGAAAAGTAGACAAAAAATCGAGACTGTTACCTTTAGCGCAATCATCCCCGAAATCATAACAGCTGCTATGGGAGCGCCGAGGGGCCCTCCCGCCTCGCACTGCGCGAGCACGAAGGAGACGGCGAACAAGTAGAGAACAACCCGACGCATCTGAAAAATAATACTAATACAGTAAATGGATTATAGTATAGATAATGATGATGATAATGATGTTGTTGATGATGATGATGATGATGATGATGATGAAGAAGATGATGATGATGATGATGATGATGATGATGATGATGATAATGATGAAAATAATAATAATTAAAAGAAAAAAATAGATATAACATGATTTAGTGACAGGATAGGCAAAGTTTAGCTTTTATAACAAAAATAAAATAGAAATTTGTTGGTGACATTACCAGTTGTAATGTTTAAACAACTCAGGAGTATAACTGTCGAGGCCCGGAAAGTTCTCTCTTAAGGGGCACCCAATATATAATTATATTAGGTCTGATTAAGATATATGACTGATAAAATAAGAATTATTAAGTTAACAGAAACAAATATTACTTCTTACCTTTGCAAAAAATATTAGATACAAAATACAAAACTATATACAAAATTCATTCTTTATTTTCTTTTATTTTCTTCGTTTAATGGGGCTCCTAACTGGAATAATGCTAATGATGATGATGATGTTGATAATGAGGATAATGATATAATAATAATGAAGGTGGTACTGATTATAATGATGATGATGACGATGATGATGATGATGACAATGATAATGATGATGATGATGATGATGATGATAACGATAATAAAATAATAATAATAATAATAATAATAATAATAATAATAATAATAATAATAATAATGATAATAATAATAATAATAATAATAATAATATATGATCGATAAAGATAATATCATAATCATAATAATAATAAGATATGTATAAAAATAATGATAAATATGACAATAATAATAATAATATGATAATAATAATAATGATAATAAAAGACTATAAAAAAATTAATAGTAATAATGATAACAATAGTAATAACGATAAAATGGCGCAAATAGTAGTAGTAGTAATAATATAATAATGATGATAGATATGATGAGATAAATGATGATGATGATATGATGATGATATGATAATGATGATGATGATATGATCAAATGATAATGATAATTATAGTAAAGATAATAATAGTAATAGATATAATAATGATAACAGCAATGATAATAGACATAAGAGAAGCAATCGTAATCATAATAAGGATAATAATAATAATGATGATGATAACGATAAGACAGTAATGATAATAACAATAGTGACGGATAAGAAAACGCCAAATAAGAAAAATTATTAATAATAATAATAAAATAGTAATAACGATAAAATGCAATAATAATAAGTAGTAGTATTATGTAAGTATGAGATAGTGAATATAATGATTACAATGATAACCATTATCATGAGTAGTATCAATAATATTATCTATGTCACTGTTATCTTATCATTCTTTTTCTTCCTATTGTTATTTTTACTTTTATAATTTTATTATGATTATTATTATATTATTCTTATTATAATTATTATCATAATTATCATTATCATTATTATTATTATTATTATTGTTAATACTATCATTATTGTTATTATTATTATTATTATTATTATTATTATTATCATCATCATTATTATTATTATTATTATTATCATTATTACTATTATTACTACTATTATCATCATCATCATCATTTTTGTTATTATGATTTTTAGCGTTTATACTGTTATTATTATCATTATTATCATCATCTTTATTATGGATATTATTATTATTATCATCATTATTATTATTGTTATTATTATTATTATTATTATTATTATCATCATCATCATCATCATTACTGTTTCTTTATTTTAATATTTATTATTGAAATTATTATTATCATTATTATTGTGATTCTCATTCTTATATTATTATATTTTTTATTATTATTATTATTATTTCTATTATCATTATCATTATTATCCTTACAATTACCATTATCATTATCATGATAACTACTATTTTTGTTATAATTATATTGATAATTCTAATATCATTATTTTCATTGTTATTATAGTTTTTTTCTTTTTTTTTACAATTATTGTTACTATTATTATAATAATTATTATTATCATCATTATCTTTATTATTATTATTATTATTATTATTATTATTATTATTATTATTATTATTATTATTGTTATTATTATTTTTGTATTATTATTACTTTTCCTATTAATATTACTGCTATTATTATAATTATTGTAG
Organism: Penaeus monodon; assembly: GCF_015228065.2. Classification (NCBI taxonomy): domain Eukaryota; kingdom Metazoa; phylum Arthropoda; class Malacostraca; order Decapoda; family Penaeidae; genus Penaeus; species Penaeus monodon. Next base: position 43,547,411 of record NC_051388.1, on the reverse strand, counting down.
TTGTTCTTATTAGTATTATTATAATCATCATCATCATTATCATCATCATCATTATAATTATTATTATTATAATTATTACTATTATTATTATTATCATTATTGTCATCATCATTATTATTATCATTACTATCGTTATCGCTATCATTATCATTATTATCATCATTATTGTTGATGATAACGATATCAATAATAACAATGATAATAGTAATGGGAATGAGAATGATAAAAAAAATAATAATAAAAGCAATAATAATTATAATAATAATAATGATAATAATAATGATGATAATGATAATGATGAGAATTGAAAATAATGAC
>NC_051388.1:43522093-43527093 GCF_015228065.2 Penaeus monodon | reverse complement strand
GAAAGAGATAGAAATTAAGAGAGAGAGGAAGACGAAAGAGAGAGAGAGAGAGAGAGAGGAGAGAGAGAGAGAGAGAGAGAGAGAGAGAGAGAGAGAGAGAGAGAGAGAGAGAGAGAGAGAGAGAGGGAGAGAGAGAGAGAGGCGGGGGGAGGAGGAAGTAAGAGAGAGAAAAAGGTGGAAATATTTCAAGAAAGCAGGTTTAGAAATACATGAAATTATAGCAAATTTATACACATTTATTTGTATTTTTTCTGATATACACACTGATATGTAACAATATCCGATGTGCATCAAGAACAGGAAATACAAAATTATTCGTACCAGGAACTTGTAGAATTGACGGAATGTGAATGATATAATATATAAATACAAAAAATCACTAAACTAAAATAGAGATGGGCAGACACAGTGAGATAGAGGAAGAGAGAGAGAGAGAGAGAGAGAGAGAGAGAGAGAGAGAGAGAGAGAGAGAGAGAGAGAGAGAGAGAGAGAGAGAGAGCAAAAGAGAGAGAGAGAGAATGGTACAAAAAGAATGGTGGAGAGAGAAATAATGACACGTGATCAAAGATAATGACACAAAGACAGATAGAGACACAGAAAAAAAAACTATTATGCGTAATGAAAGGGGGAATAACAAAAAAAAGACTTAATACAAAATTCCCCCTACTCACACACAAAATGGAGTTACATTCCTTGTGAATACATATATCATGAAACACAACACAAAAACTGAAGTGCTGTAAAAAACAAAAAACAAAAAAAAACAAAAAAAAAACGGATAACTAAGAACAAGAAAAAGGAGAGCTTGATAATGAAATGTTACGAAAAAGCCTAAAATGCAATTCTAAACCGCCTGCACTTACATGTTACTGTGTAAATATTCCCGTTATGTAGAGTCTAATATTTGTTTTTCACTGTAAATAATACAATATAACGGCAGAAATCATCACTGCAAAATGTTGAAAATGGTCTAGTTTAGGGTCTTTTAATGATTAATGGACAGCTCAAATAAAACAGAATTAAGGAATAACAAGAGTAATAACAATGAATGAGAAATGGACGGTAGATGTACCCCATGCTAACATCTGCAGGGCAACAAAAACAACAGCAACAAATTTAAATCAACAACTACATAACAAAGTGCCTAATATGGATAAGAAAACAGGTACAGAAAATATACATACAAACACAATATATATATATATATATTATATATATATATATATATATAATAAAATATAATATATATATATAATATGTATATATATATATATATAAATATATATATAATATATATATAATATATATAATATAATTAATGTATTTATATGTATAAGTAAAAATATAATATAATAATAAATATAAGTATATATAAATAAATATATATAATATGTATTAATGTATATATATATATTATATATATATATATATATATATATATATATATATATATATATATATTAATTAATGTGTATACAAAAACACTCTTCCGTGTTGATACAATGGTAGAAAAACCCACAATACAGAAACAATCAATAAATCAATCAATAAATCTAGTTTTTGTATTGTGGGTTTTTCTTCCATTAATTAATGTATTTAAATGTATAAATAAATAAATAAATAAATAAATGTGTGTGTGTGTGTGTGTGTGTGTGTGTGTATGTATACATATATAATAATGTATATATCTATATATATAGGCAATCGAGGTGAAGTTCCTTGCCCAAGGGAACAACGCGCCAGCCGTCGTGACAGTCTTGTATATATATATATATATATATATATATATATATATATATGTATATGTATATGTATATGTATATGTATATATATACATAAATACATATGTATCTATCTATCTATATAATATATATGTGTGTGTATTCATATATGTGAGTGTGTGTGCAATGTGTGAATTGAGGCATAATGGTATCTTTATTGCCCGTCGTGATCAAATTTTATGATATGTAGATTGCAAGCTCTGAATCACATTCACGATTCAGTATAGAGAATAAATAATCAAAAAACGCGTTCACATCCTCAAAGCCTTATAAACCGAAAATGTCCTGCGGTGCATTGTTTTCCCATAATCCCGAAAAGCTCCCCCAGACCCGGCGCCACACACTCCTCAACAGAGCCAGTTCAAACGGACACCGATCAGCAGAGGCATCACACAGAGCCCTGTCCCGCCCTTGGCCATCGTCGCCATGGGCCTCTTCGACGCCGCTGTCCTTGGCGAAGAGCTCGAGGCGATCGGCGAAGGCTGCCACGAGAATCTTCTCCTCGACCGAGAGCGCTTCGGGCGATTCGGCCTTCAGCTGACACAGCAACTTGAGGACGCAGCCGTGAGTGTCCAAACGGCTGATAGCGGAGAGGAGGAGATTCGCCAATTCTTCTGAGGTGGATCTCCTCCTGCGTTCCTGGCCTCCAGTTACGAACACTGCTATGATAAAGGCAGTCTGCATGGCGGGAGAGAGAAATATTATGGGATTAGAGCGATGAACAAGATGCGCAGAAAAAGGAGTGTGCCAAGCTGGAACACCATTCTAGAAAGAGATATAAGTATTATAATAAAAAAAGGTTAAGTTTAATAAAAATGAATGTATCCTGATATAGCCAGTTTCTCATACCTGTTCGTAGCAGGACTGTTGGGATATACATTTGATAGCAATCGGCACTGACATCCAAAGTTCAAATTATGTTTTGGTTGTGTTTGGTGGTCAGATTTCCCTTGATCGACTCAATAATTAGAAGTTAGATGATTAATCACTAACAAAATTCATTCGCTTATTGTTAAATTCCTTCCTTCGATAGAAATTGATCTTATCGCATCCTGATGTCTAGTAATTAGCCGTAGTGTATGCAGCATATCAAATTTATTTTTGTAAATATTATAAGAACTAAGCCCTCTTTGTTTACAACTGACGTCACAGACCTTTCCTTTCAGTAAAATTTCTTACTGTATCATTCCGCCATTATTAATTTTACTATTTTCTTCACCACCTTTATGACTACGAGTATTATGCATATTGATTATAGCGCCTAATATGCCTTTTCCTTTTTTCTTATAATTGATATCACTTTATCATCATCATCATCATTATTAATATTGTTATTATTATTATCGTTATCATTATCATCACCATATTATTATTATTATTATTATTATTATTATTATTATTTTATCATCATCATCATTATCATTATTAACATTATTATTATTATTGCTATTATTATTATTGTTATTAATAATATTATTTTCATTATTATTACTTTCTGTTATTTTATTATTATTATTATTATTATTATTATTATTTATTATTACTGTTGTTATTATTATTACCATCATTATTATCATTATTACTATTAATATGATTATCATTATCATTATTATAATTAATATTAACATTCTTTTTATAATAATAATAATAATAATAATAATAATAATAATAATAATAATAATTATTATTATTATCATTATTATTATTATATAATCATTGTTGTTGTTATTACCATTGTTATAATAATTATCCTTGTTATCGTTAATTATCATTATTATCACTGCCATTATCATAATAATTATCACCATTATTATCATTATCATTATGATCATCGTTATCACTGTCATTATCATTATCACTCTTGTTATCATTACTACTACTATTAGTAGTAGTAGTAGGAGTAGTAGTATCATTATAGTATATTACTAGTATTTTAGCATATTATTATTACTGTTACGCCATACGGGACTAAGGTTTCCCTCACCTCCATTGCGAACAGCGTAGCCCTGAGTAACGGCATCAATCCACTGGCCGCGATAACCCCAAGCGTCGGGATAAAAGGGGCAGGGAGATCAGGAAAAACAGGAATAACATCTCCTGTCTTCATGACAAAACAATCAGAGACGAGGAGGGCGTCGGCCGCAATGACCCCGAGCAGGAGGAGGTGGCGCATCTGGGGGAGAGGGAGAATATGAGGCTCTGTCGGGGGGGGGGGGGGAAGTTAGATGAGGATAGAAGGGCGTGGCTGAAATGGCGACAGATGGGTAGGTAGTAGATGAAATGAAAGAGATAGATAGATAGATTGATGGGTATATGCACACACACACACACACACACACACACACAACACACACACACACACACACACACACACACACACACACACACACACACACACATACACACACACACACACACACACACACACATATATATATAGATAGATAGATAGATAGATAGATAGATAGATAGAGATAGAAAGAGAGAGGGGTGGGCGTAAGAGGAAGTAACGACTGAGAGAGAGAGAGAGAGAGAGAGAAATCAGGGAAAAGGATGTGCAATCAAACGTAAGTCCAGATTGAGAGAAAATGTCCTGCATTCATAATTCAAATCGTTGGCACATGCCTGATTACATATAAGTAAGCAAATCAGAGGATGAAAGCATGAGCTGTTTTTGATATGACAGACCAACTGAATTGGTATCTGTAACATTATAGATACCAGGGCTAATCAAATATCCGTTATTAAATATTTAGTCCCCAGTATTACAAGATTCGTCGTCAAGAAAAGAAATATGAAAATTCACACACACACACACACGGACACACACACCACACACACACACACACACACACACACACACACACACACACACAACACACACACACACACACACACACACATATTTATATATACATATATATCTATTTCTATCTATCTATATACATTTATATATACATACATACATACATACACATCATCATTATCATATCTGGGGACCTAACGCCGGCGGGGGCGCATAGCTGCATCCACCCTTCGTTTCCACCTACAACGGACTCACATGGTGATCCGCCAGGCAAGAGCCCGGCCCATCTCAAGCTCTTCACGACAGGTTTGATCGATCTACCCAAGCCACGACTTCCTAGGTCGTCTCATAGGCCTCCTCCACCCAGGGTTGTCTCGAGCAGAGACAACATGGTGGGCAAGGTTATCCTGTGG
>NC_051388.1:43504593-43517093 GCF_015228065.2 Penaeus monodon | reverse complement strand
TTGATATATGACCTTGATGGCTAGTAAATTTATTTGTTTTAACCATTAACACAATATTGCGGCAGCATTAGTTAAATATGGTAATCAAGTTGTTTCATTATATGCTCATAAAAATCTTCATTTTCTTCCCTAATCTCAACTATGTTCCACGATAGTAACTCCCATGTTATCATCTCCCGTTTCCAATTCCTGTCCACTATTTTCCACCACGATGTTCCACTAAAATACTTCAAACGGGCTTACCAACATGAACATGGCTTCCGGACGCTACTCTGAAACTTAATCCACATTCTCCGTCAGTAAGCGCCCTTTTATTTGCGATATGGAGCTCATCATATTTTTGGCGTCTCGTCCCATCTTGTTTGTTCGTATGTCATCCGCTTCGCCATCGCGTGGTGATGGCTAAGCCTTCAAGTGTCTACGACATTATTTTCAATATCATTATTATCATTTCCATTATTATTATTATTATTATTATTATTATCGTTATTATTATTATTATTATTATTATTATTATTATTATTATTATTATTATCATCATTATCATTATTACTTTATCTATTGCTATAGCTATTATCATTATTATCATAATCATTATAACTATTATTCATATAATTACTGTTATTACTAAAATCATTATTATTTTGTCATTATTGCCATCATTATTGTTACTTAACAATGATGTTGTTATTATTATTATTATTATTATTATTATTATTATTATTATTATAATTATTATTATTGTTTTTTTTTTATTTGTTATAATTATCATTACTTTTACTATTATAATTATTATTACTTTTATCATGATTACTATCATTATCATTATTATCATTATTATCATCATCATTATTGTATACCCAGTAGAATATTATGTTTGGTTTATGTAGGACTCAATCGAGAATATGGATTTTACTTCGGGAAAGATTGGTCTGCAGTGAACGATATGCGGCTCCAGTCAAAGTCAAAACACTTTATTCCATTAATTACAATGGTTCTTCTCATGATCGTAATTATTATCTGCAGCACGCTGCCATTACCCGATGAGTAGGTTCGGGAACCGTGTGTTGTGTATGTGTGCGTGTATGTTGTGTAATAGAAGGGAGGAGGGGGGGGGGGTGGGAGGAAAATACAAAGTGTGTGTTCTGAATGTTGGATGGATAAGTGAGAAAAGGGAGGAAGCGTAGGTCGAGCGTCTGCATGGACGTGTTTAGAGGAGAAATGCATGTTCTAATAATGCAAGCTCTCTTCTTTTTCCCTTCGGTTCAACGATATTTATGGTCTGTTCTTTGACTTCAGCTTAATATACTCCCATTCATCTAGCCTTTTTAGAGCTTTTCAATGGTTGCGTGGAAAGAGTAACCAACATTCAATCATGGTCAGAAACCGAACATTAGAGGTGTCTGGGACTGAGTGAAAGCTCTAAGATGGTAGGATGTTTATCGAGGAACAAGTTCCACTCACTAGGGAGTTCTACAGGTTATTCGGTCACGGGAAGTAGACAAGAATGCGTATATTGCTAATATGAATACCGTAGGAGTGATGCATATAAAAATCAAAACCAGATATAGATATACACTTAAAGTAAATCCAAACACATATGTACACTCCTTGACGTCCCAATTCCATAATGTTTTACATACAGGTTCCTACTTTATGTTGGGCAAATAATAATAAAAAACGGTGATGATAAACACCTAGTAAAAATCATTTGTGTAGACACATGTAAAAAGTAAAAGAAATAGTTTAGATACGGAGGCTAAGTTAGGCGGTGTAGAAAGGAAAGAACATGAGACATAAAACACTCGCAAGGTCGGGCAGGAACTGACCAACGCAACGCTTTCGGAAAAATGCCGATATATCTTTATATTGAGACTCAAAAAAAGGGATCCTCAAATTTTCAACAACAGAAACAAAAAGCATTGGATTCTCAAGCTGTGTGCCACATGCAAAAGTCCAAAAGACTCCAGTTCTCTTACACACAAAATTTCCATATAACTTTGGGAGTCACGAAGTCAGTACCTCTTGCGCGAAGCGAAATAAGTCCACGAGAGTACAACTTTAATTATAACTGAGCAGGACCGGAGTGTTTCCTTTCCCAAAACTTTTGCACCCCGAAAGAGGCCCCCAGGCCATGCTTCATATATGTAAATAAGTACCCCAAAGAGCAGTCCGATAGTTAAATAAACAAAAGTAACCAATCTTGAAAAAGCGGAGAAAAATTATGTGACGACCATCCCCTTCAGGGGTTATTACGACATACTGGAGACGTCGCTGAAGAGAAAGAATAAAAGAAAATGGAAAATAAGGGAAAGGATATATAGAAATACTGAGTCTACATTTTGAGGAAAAACTATATTTCGGACGTTACATGTTTACAATAAGCAATTTTGAAAATAAATAAATCTTTATTTCTGGAAGTGGTGATTCCAACGCCATCCAAATAGTAAGACTTAGTTTTAAATACGTTCTATGATTATAAAAATAACTAAGTTGATATTAACTGTTTCTGAAGCCTTACAGGTGGCTGTAATAAAGATGCCTGTAGAACTTAGCCGCAGGTGGCACGGAGCGGCTGGACATAGCCACAGAACTACGATGGGGTCAGTCCCTGGCGGCTCGTATGGAATTGGTCAGCGACCGAGGCGTTAGCCGCGGCTTCCGATAGCGCGAACAAGCCGAGAAAACAAATAGAGAGTGAAGCACCAGCCTCGTGCGGGTGTGCAGATGTGCGCGCCCGCTTCTTCTTGTAGATTCAATGACACCCCTAGGCAAGAAGGGCGAGGGTGCAAGGCGGGCGAAGGCCAGCCTTCAGACAGCACGCCAAGCCTCTTGAGTGGATAGCCTAGGATCGTCGTGGACGGGAGGCGATGGTGCACTCAACTTGTTGTTATTATTATTATTATTATTATCATTATGATTATTGTTATAATTATTACTTTAACTGTTATTCTTATTATCATTTTTATCATTGATATTATTATTATCATTATCGATATGATAATCTATCACCATTGTCATAATGATGATTTTCACTAATATCTGTCTTTATCATTATTATAATTGCTGTCATTATTATTGCTATCATTATCATTGTTACCATTATCATTATTATTATAATATCATGATCATTGTTATTATATTATTATCATTATCATTATTATTATATTTTTACCATAATCATGAGTACTATTTTTCTTATTATTATCATTATCATTTTTGTTATATTATTATCATCATTAATATTATCGTTATTATATTATTATTATTATTATCATTATCAGTATCATAATTATTACCATTATCGTAATTACTATTACTGCCATTGTTATTATTGTTAGTATTATTGTTGCTGTTATCATCAATGCTATTATTGTAACTATCATTATTAGTAGTATCATTGTTATTATTGCTATTCTTGTTATCATCATCATCATTGTCATTGATATCACCTATATTATTATTGTTATTATTATTATTATTATTATTATTATCATTATTATTATTATTATTATTATTATTATTATCATTATTATTCTTATTAACTGTTATTATAATTTAAATTTTCATTTTCATTTTTATCATTACCATTATCATTGTCATTATTACTATCATCATCATTATTAAGTAATTATCATTGTTATCATTATGATAATTACCATTATGATCATGATCCTTATCATTATTATTATTATCATTGTAATTATTATTATTATCATTATTATTATTATTATTATTATTATTATTATTATTATTATTATTATTATTATTATTATATTTATTTTATTATTATTATTATTATTATTGTTATTTATTATTATTATTAATATTATTATTATTATTATTTTATTATTATTATTATTATTATTATCATCATATACCATCGTCGTGTTTGTTATCATCATTATCATTGTCATTACCATTATTATTATTATTGTTCCTGTCATCATTATTATTATTATTCAATATTATTACTGCTGTAATTATTATTATTACTATTGTTATCATTATTATTATTATCTTTTTCGTTAGTACTATTATTTTTGCTATTACTATGATTATTTTATTATTATTATTCTTTTTATTATTGTAATTATTATTATTATTGTTATTATTATTGCTATTATTATTGCTATTATTATTATTATTACTATTGTTATTGTTATTGGTATTGTTATTGTTATTATTATTATCATTATTACTGTGATTGTTATTATTATTATTAGTTTTAGTAGTAGTAGAAGTAGTAGTATCATCATCATCATCATCATTATTACTCTTATTATTACTATTATATTACTATTATAATTTTCATCATTATTATTTTTATTATTATTATTATCATTATCACAACTACTACCATCGAAATTATTCTCATTATCATAATATCACTATCATTATCATTATTCCCATTGTTATCATTGATTATTATTATTATTATAGTAGTAGTAGTAGTACTAGTAGTCTTATCATTAGTATTATCATTATTGCTATCATTACTATCATCATTTTTGTTATCATCATCATTATTATCTTTAGCATCATCATTGACATTATTACTACTATTACCATTATTATTACTATTATCAATATCATTATTATCATTAACATTATTATCATTATTAATACTACTATTATTATAATTATTATTATCATTCTCACCCATTATTTTTATTGTTATCATCATCATCATCATCATCATCATCATCATCATCATCATCATCATCATCATCATCATCATCATAATCATCATCATCACCATTATTGTCGTTGTCATTCTAATAATCACTGTTATTATAATTATCACTATCATTTATTATTATTATTACCATTATTATTAGTAGTATCGTTACCATTGTTAATGTTATAATTATAATTATCATTAATATTAGTAGTATCAATATTTTTATTCTTATCATTATCATTATCGTTGTCCTTATTATGATCGTCATTATCATTATCATTATCATCATCCTTATCAACGTTATTATCATTATTATCATTAGCATTATTATTGTTAATATTATGATTATTATGATGATGATTATTATATTCGTTATCATTTCCGTTATGATGATTATTATTACCATCATTATCCTGAGAGAATTGACCCCATGGATAAACTGAATTAGTTTTTAGCTAAACGTGAATTAGACCAAAAACAGAAAAAATTATTGTTTACAATAATGAGATGTAATTTCTGTTTCTTTTGAATGATCATAATCTATATACATATTGAAGTTTACATATATCTAAAGCTTTCATTTGTAATTTACTGTTAGTAAGGGTTAGCAAAGGCTCTTAACGTGGCTAAAGTTAGTTAATATAATTAGTTAGTATAATGTATGTTAGTATAATGTATTATATTGAATACTACCATAAAGTAATCAGCTGAGATGCTGGGTCTGAAGGGAAAAATTTACTCGTAATCTATTTTAATATATATATATATATATATATATATATATATATATATATATATATATATATATATATATATATATATATATATATATATATATATATATATATATATATATATTCATACATATACATATATACACATATATATGTATATATAGATATCATATATTTCTTAATTAATCAATTAATAGATCAATTAATTTATCAATTAAACAATTAATTAATCACTTAAATTTTCATTTATATGATCATATGACATCGTGTCGCCCCCCCCCTCACCACCACCACCACGCCTAAGTTAACGTCACAGCAAAGCATTGTCCGTGACGTCATCGGTTGGCGCCGCCCAGAGTATATAAGGCTCATGTGCATGTTACTAGCCATTCACTACCTCGTTGCTTTACTAAGTTCACCTCCTACTAGAAAACACGAGCTGCAGTGAGTACTATTGACTGTTGTGAGATAAAAGTGAAACTGCGATACGGTTCTTCGAGACATTTAATATTGAGTGTTTTAATTGTTTCTGCTGAATATAACTTATTTATGATATAGGCATGTGCATATACCTATACCTGGCCATCTTCAGATCGACGGGGGACAAACGAAATAGAAGTTACGTTTTTTAAATGTTTTTAATATCACTATCATAATGGCAAGGAAACCGAGGAAGTGCTAATCGATATTTCGATTTGCTTGAAGTACATTAAACGTTAACTTAATGATAGCAACAATATTTATGACGAAGATGTAGGAGGGAGAAAACTATGAGCGAAATAGTGAAATTAAAAAAAGAAAATTTCATTTCTTCAAATGCATCAATGTACATCAAAATTATTATATATATTTTTTTTTGTTACTGATATTACCATTGTGATTTTCCTCGAAATTAGGCAAGAAATGAGTACAAAATGATATTTTTTAAAAATCTGTTCAATCATAGTGTACTTTCTCCCGGGCATGTGAAGACGGGCATGTGACCATCTGCATTACAATCACTTTCACCCGATCAGGAACTGCGTATGGTTGCTCCTGACTTTCTCCGTTGTGCGTTACGAATTTCTTTTTGTCATACGGGCCTTTCTCTTGGCATTTTTTGTTTTCTCTCTCACTCTTGCTCCTGGTATTTTCTTTCCTGCTTCTCTCTGTCTCTTCCTCTCTCTCTCTCTCTCTCTCTCTCTCTCTCTCTCTCTCTCTCTCTCTCTCTCTTTCTCTTCTTCCTTGTTCAAACTGTTTTTTACCTTTGGTTCCCATTCTTCATCTTTGTTCATTTACCTATGTGCTTTCCCGACATTCAATTCTCTGTATCTCTGCCACTCTCTCTATCTGATTGTATCTATATATCTGTCTCTTAATCTAGCTATTTTTCTTTCTTTCTCGCTCTCCTGCTTTCCTTGCTTACTCTTTCTCTCTCTTTTTTCACTCTTTGCTTCCCTCCCTTTGTCTCTCTCCGGTTGTTTCTTTCTCTTCCACCTCCTCTCTCTCCATTCCTTGTAACTCCCATCCCCTCATCCCCCTCTCTCTCATCGCTCCTTCTCTCCTTCCGCAGATGCGTCACCTCCTTCTGCTAGGACTCCTCGCGGTCAACCTCCTCTTGTTCGCCGAGTCCTTCATCCTTCCTCCTGGCTACGCTCCCCCGGTCTTTCCTGCGCTTCCTCTGCCGCACCTCCCGCTACTGGGTGTTGTGAACGACGGCGGGCTCATGCCTCTTCTGGTGTCTACGTTGATGGCGATGCACGTGAGTGTGTTTTTGTTTTTACTTTCAGGGCGGGGTCTGAGTTCAGTGGTATGACCTTCGCTTTTTATTGCCAAGGGATAGGCGTTGAGTTGGTTGTAGGATGGCGTGGAAAGAGCGTCTGTCGGAGGGGCCTTGGTGATGATCTTGACAGGATTTTTGGGGTCCTTGGGGATGATCTTGACAGGATTTTGATATCAGCCGTTTCAGTTGTTAGTATTTTTCTAAGAATGAAACTGTAAAACAAAATCTTTGATCTGATACTGATTCGTGTTTTCAAACCATAGTTGCAGCGACAGGAAAGTCTAATGTTACTGCTGATGCAAGTTCTGCCAGCTCTCCGAAGTTACTCAGGGTATCGCGACTCTAAGGTTGAGAGCCACTGAGCTAAAGCAAATTTATGCGTACGGACTTTGTAAAAAAGGAAATTTCATCCTTTAACATATAATACCCACAATAGTCTGTTATATAGATTTTTGGTGTATGTCTTTTCATATCCGGACATTGTATCTATTATTCTGTGCTTGTTTTGTCACGCATACTTATAACAACGTCAAATGGAATATAACCTCTCTTCGTCCCTCCATCCAGGCCGGCACCATCATAGCTCTCTTCGTTACCGGAACCTACCGCAGGAGAAGGTCAGCCTCGGAGGACCTTGCGGATCCCGTGTACCTCATCATGGCCACCGTCAGCCGTCTGGACACTCACGGCTGCATCTTGAAGTTACTGTGCCAGCTGAGAGCCGATTCCCCCGACAACCTTTCAGCAGAAGAGCGGATTATCGTGGAAATCTTCGCCGATCACGTCGATCTTTTCGCCAAGAACGGGGCCGGCGAGTCCTCTGCCCTTAGTGAGGACGGCCAATTGCAGAACCAGAATGTGTGCACCTCTTCTGCTGATCGCTGTCCGATTGCAGGAGATCTGTTGAGAAATCTGTCACGGCATGTCTGGGGGAGCAGCTTCTTTTAAGCCAAGACCATCAACAGTAGATCATATAATGCTGGTTCTGATATATTTAAGGTGTAAGGATGTTCGTGACAGTTCACTTTCTTATCGTAGGGGGATTCTTTCCAGTCCAGTGATGCGTATTTATCCATACATATACTTAGACCGTGCCCCCCCATTATAAGGATGGTTTTCGAGACAAGGCCCCTCCCATTTCTCCCTCATCAAACGTCTCCTTTCCTTTTAACGTTCATCCCAACTCCTACAGAGCCACGATAGACTGTTCTGTTTATGATGCTGGTTATGATGAAACAAAAAGGGGGCATGAAATCATTTTTATTCATATGGATATATAGATATTGCACTTATTTCATCCCATCTGTATATATTAACCCCTATCATGGATCTCAATCACACAGGGCGTTTATTTACATAGTTTAAGCTTTAACATCCTTCACATTGAACACGAATAAATTATTTTTGATAATGTTGAAATTACATCAAAACTATAGTATATTTTGTTTGTTAGTTGTTGATCAATATGTCTATATTATTTACCTGTTGTTTGTTGTTATTGTTTATATTTTGTTGTTATTTAGTTGTTATGTTCGTTTATTTGTATGCTTAGATCGTGAAAAGTTTATATTTAATCTCTCTCTCTCTCTCTCTCTCTCTCTCTCTCTCTCTCTCTCTCTCTCTCTCTCTCTCTCTCTCTCTCTCTCTCTCTCTCTCTCTCTCTCTCTCTCTCTCTCTCTCTCTCTCTCTCTCTCTCTCTCTCTTCTCTCCCTCTTCCCCCCCTTCTCTCTCTAGTTTAAATAAAGATATGAGAATAAATATACCATCTGATTATATATCTTTCAGTTACCTATGCATAAACCGATTAATTGATTCTAAACAAATTCATAAATTCCAAATGAACACAAACAGGAATATTCATAATATAGTTTATGGCACTTTGTAAAAAAAATAAATGCACTTTTATGCTCATATCTGGTCTGCCTTACATGTTTTTTGTCTTTTTTTAAGAACAAATATATTCGACGAGAAATAAACTGGCACTATTTTTTGTCTTTTTTTAAGAACAAATATATTTGAGGAGAATTAAACTGGCACTATTTCACCGCGTTTGTATGACATTATCAGCATTATTGCTATTACTGTTACTGTTATTATTATTATTATCAATAATATTGTTATTATTATCATTATTATTATCATTATTATTATTATTATTATTATTATTATTATTATTATTATTATTATTATCATTGCTATTATTATTGATGTCATTATCAATATTATTATTATCACTATCCTCATCATCATCTTTATTATTATCATTATCATTGTCATGATTATTCATATTACTATTATCATTATCATCATCATCATCATCGTCATTGTTGTCATCGTTCATCGTCACCATCGTCATCGTCCTCCTCCTCCTCCTCCTCCTCCTCCTCCTCATCATCATCATTATCATCATTATCATCATCATCATTATCATCATTATCATCATCATCATCATAATCATCATCATCGTCATCATCGTCATCATCGTCATCACCATCACCACCATCATCACTGAATTTCTACCACTTCATTCATTATTAGATATACCTCTCCTTCATCCTTCCTGTCAGTGTTATGAAGCCATTCTACAAGTGATTACCAATATGTCCATTACTGTCTTCCTGCTTTAAAAAGTGTTAGGGTGCACTCTAGACAGTGGGTAATAAAATGATAAAGATAAATAAATAAATAAATAATTAAATAGATGAATAAATAAAACGAATTTGACATCAGTAAATGCGCTGAAAATCCTCCCGCATGTGAATGTTTAATTTAGTTTTTTTCTTCAAGAAGGATGATGTTTAAAACTTTTCACTTTACTTTTAAGGAGAACTGATAGCCATATAATTTTGAATTGTTCGAATGGCATGAAGGTAGGCAATGTTAATCGCGGCAAATCAGTCCCACGCAACCTCAGAATTATGCCAAGCTTTTAAAACAAGACAAAATCATCAGAAAATGAAACCGAAAGAACATTGAGAAGGAGTGAAGACATCCAAAGCGTGTCTTTTGAAGATGTTCCGTTTCATTAACGAACGCCAGAATTGGAATGAAATAAATGTTGATGGGTATGAGGAAGGGGCAATTCACAATGTAAGAGATGTCATTTGCGTTACGGTGGTGCATTTTGATTGCAATTCTGATGGAGATGTAATGGTGGAGCGTTGATTAATTACCTTGCAATATGGAATTATTCGTTCTCATGTATACTTTTTTCTAAATCAATGAATACCGCTCTTGTTAGATGGATTGCGTAACTAATTTCCGAATATCAGTTGGTAGGCTATTCAGGATTTTTTTGGTTGTTAAATATATGTTCGCTGTTCCCTTCTTTTCCCCTACTGTTATACTGACAGTTGGCGTTATGATCTCTCTCTCTTTCTCTCTGTCTCTGTCTGTCTCTCTCTCTCTCTCTCTCTCTCTCTCTCTCTCTCTCTCTCTCTCTCTCTCTCTATATATATATATATATATATATATATATATATATATATATATATATATATATATATATATGTATATATATATATATATGTGTGTGTGTGTGTGTGTGTGTGTGTGTGTGTGTGTGTGTGTGTGTGTGTGTGTGTGTGTGTGTGTGTGTGTGTGTGTGTGTGTGTGTGTGTGTGTGTGTGTGTGTGTGTGTGTGTGTGTGTGTGTGTGTGTGTATTTCTATGCATCTGACTCTATACACTGAAAGTAAAGAAAAGATATAACTAAATATAGCAGAACAGACTAAGATACGCTTTTTTAGCAGGATGGCCTAGGACCTATCCTTTTGCTGTGTCCTCTTTTTTCACGATGACGCAATGATCCTGTTCTTCATGACGTCACGAAGTGTATATAAAGACCAGGTGAATGTTCCTTTCTGGCCATTCACTTGCCTCCTACTTTTCCGTGTTCATCTCCCACTGTATTGTGAGAAAAAGGAGCTTTCTTCATATACTAGTCTTCTAAAGAAACAAACATTTTAAAAAGTGAGTGTTTATGTTTTGCAGACGGAATTTGTGTATTTTTTTCTGTCAATCAATCAGTGTTGTTATTGTAATTAATATTCAAAGGGATGAGAAAAGGGCGCCGGAATCTCCGTCTTTTAATGATAAAGTGAAGCGAGATTGTCAGAAACTATTTCTTTTTTTGTGCATACTGACCAAAAGGGAATTAACAAAATGAAGAGAAAATATGATACTAAATGAGAAACACGAGATATATTACCCGTAATGATTTATCAGCGTTGTTTCATAGTGAAATAGTGAAATCAATCAGAAATAAAAAGCCCTGTTATCGAATTCACAACTACGCCGTATATTTTCATAACATTTTTCTATCCAAAACAACTGTCATATGATTCTCCTACCTTTCTACAGTTCACGTGATTCAAAGAGAAAATTTGTATTCGCCCAATCGGTGTCCTTTCTCTTGCGTAAGAGGAGGTGGACAGAGACCACTTTCACTCGAAATGATTTGGCTCTCACTTTTCGTGTCGTGTGATGCATCTCTCTTTGTCTGTCTGTTTGCCTGTCTACCCATATGTATGTGTCTGCCTCTGTCTCTGTTTCTTTCTCTCTTTGTCTGCCTCTCTCTCTCTCTCTCTCTCTCTCTCTCTCTCTCTCTCTCTCTCTCTCTCTCTCTCTCTCTCTCTCTCTCTCGCTGTTACACCCTCCCTCCCACCTTCATCCCTTCCCTCACTCCCTCCCATCCCCCCCTCTCTCATTCCCTCCTTTCCCCCCTTCCTCTTTCTTACACCCGATCCCTCCCTCCGTAGATGCGCCACCTCCTCCTGCTAGGACTCCTCGCGGTCGACCTCCTCCAGTTCGCTGAGTCCTTCATCCTTCCTCCTGGCTACGTCACTCCGCTCTTCCCGAATCTCCCTGTTCCTTTTCTTCCAACGCTCGGGGTGATTCAAGCCAGCGGACTGATGCCCCTCTTGGTGTCTACGTTGCACGCTCTGCAGGTGAGGGTGGCCGAGGTGTAGGTGAGGAGGATCTCTCTTATCTATCTTATCTTTAGTTGTAATTTTCCCTTGGTTAGACTTATTTGTTCTCTTCTGATATTACCTGATTATATTTTCTTTTAATACACGGTAACTTTCTAGCTTTCTGATCATTAACTAACATATATCATCGCTGACTAGTAATGTACCGTATTGTTTCTTGAATGTATTCGACGTTTCAACCTACCTTGCAGCCTTTGATTAAGACGCTTACCACTGTCTTGCATATATTCTCATATATTTGCAAAGTCGATCTTATACAGGGGCCGATTAAGCTTGGTAAATCATTTGATAAACCGATAGATAGGTACATAGTGAGACAGACAGTGAGAC
>NC_051388.1:43497093-43502093 GCF_015228065.2 Penaeus monodon | reverse complement strand
TGTAATTGTTTTTTGTGAAAATTCCCTTGTATTTTTTTAAGTGGATTGTTGAGCAATATTAATGTTTCAACCAACCACGTCCTCTCTCTCTCTCTCTCACTGTTTCATTTCATATCCAAGTTTATTCTATTGAATTAAGTTGTATTTAGTAAAAAAAAAAATTATAAAGGTATGGTTATCCCCTCATTTATAGATAAATATATGTGAATAAATGTATGATTTATACGCATTTATTTCATTTATCAAAACACCGTGCTTTTATTATACGTATATATATATATATATATATATATATATATATATATATATATATATATATATATATTATATATAATATATATATATATATATATATATATATTATATATATATATATATATATAATATTATATATATATATCTATCTTCTTTAACATATAGTTATTCTAGCTGTATATCAGATATATATATATATATATTATTGTTGTGTGTGTGTGTGGAGTGTGTGTGTGTGTGGTGCCTGTGTTGTTGTGTGTGTGATTATGTTGTGTGTGTTGTTGTGTTATCTGTGTGTGTGTGTTGTGATTTGTGTGTTGTATTGTGTGTTGATATATATATATATATATTATATATATATTATTATATATATATACATATATCCTATGTATATTATATATATATATATATAATATATATATATATATATATAATATATATTATATATGTGTGTGTGTGTGTGTCCACACACACCACACACACACGTGTACACACACACACACCACACATACAGAAGTCATTTGTTTTATTTGATGTTTTTTCATCATCATTATCAAAGTTATAGAAATAAAAGATTCTTATTAGCTGTTTCATCTCTCAAATGTAAGATATGTGCAAACGCTATACTAATTTAGTAAACATAAAATATAAAAAATATATCCTTCACATCCCTTCATGAGTAGTTGGAGCTTGAAGAAAAAAAGTATGACTTTTATCCTCTAGTGATTACAATGGTATACTACAACCTACGCGTAAACAAACACCATTATCCAATACATAACAATCAAATATAATAAATATCAACAATAAATACAATATTCTTAATATATATTATATATAATTATATAATATAAAACATCAAGGGGTTAACGCTGACGGTACCCATGTAGGCCGCATCACCATTCGTTCCATGAGCGATTCCAGGATAGCCTCACATCTCTAACAGCCTTCGGTCTGTCAGAAAGGCCAGTAGCCTTTTCCTAGGTCGTCCACGGGACCTCCTCCACCCGGGTGTCTCGCATATCAACCTGATGGGCAATGGTCACCATCAAGGGAGCGACGAGCTAAGTGCTCATATAGTTGGCAGTCCCGGATTATGCAAGTAACATCCCAGTCTCATGGTGTAGTCGCCGGTTTGACACATGGTCCTGCCAATTGTACCCCAGGATCCGGCGTAGGAGCCTTGTTACAAACGGCATCAAGACGAGACTGAATGGATTCCCCTAACAGGCCCCCAAAGTCCTGAATCTTGGTCTTGGTCCAGGAGACTTCTAAGCCCAAAGAGCTTTGCCTCATTGCTTAATTCATCAAGAGCCGCCACCAGTGATTCCAGAAAGGCAGATAGGATAGCAACATCTTCGGCAAAGTCAAGATCTGTGACGTTGAAATTTCCCAGTGTTGCTCCACCCTGATTTTGGATGGTAGCTCTGCCCATTATCCAGTCCATGCAGGTGTTGAAATGTTCGACAGGCCCCCATCATACTTTACAGCACTTTCAATATCGGTAGATAGGCTCGCTATTAGACCAATAGTCCGTGTCGAAATTCCCCTAAGTCTTAGCATCTCCCATAGCGAGCCAAACGCCTTCTTGAGGTCGATGAAGGCTCCAAGCAACCCACGACCGAACTCACAACGGCATTCCACATTGACTCGAAGCGCTAGGGTATGGTCTATTGTGGACTTGCCAAGAGTGAATTCAGACTGCTCCGGTCTCTGTTGCCTTAATAGGAGGTCGTGGATCTGTTCCAGAAGAATATGGGCGAAAACCTTGCCTGATATACTGAACAGTGATACCATGGTAGTTGTTACAGACCCCTTTCCCTTCCAGAGAAGGGTGACCACGCCCCTCATGCAGGGAATGACCCAGAATGCAGTGGCTGTCAAATGATCAAGCCCGTCCTACTTCACCTGTCTTTCAGATCGCAGGGTTTACAACCTTCTCTTCCCAGCTGAACACGCCCCTAGTCAGTAGTTGGGTCCAGATGCGATGGTGCGTCAAACTGTATGCAATGCCCGTGACCAATACGTCATCTACCTTTACGTTCAGCAGGATATATGAATCTCCTTCCTCCTATCTTCAGCTTAGAAATCACCATCCTAAGCTAGGTTTGGTTCGGTCGCTTGTGAGGGAGGTCTGGTAGTATGTATACCAGCTGCATCAAACTAACGCTGTCAACTACTCAGCCCACGTTCACGGCCCAAGAATGGAAGTCCTGTCCATTCCCGAGGACTGCAGTCACTGCAGTCAGGGTTAGAGTTCATTTCTCCAGGGATTGATAGCAGGCGAAGGTCAGCTTCAACCTTCCATCAAGGGTTCCCTATGAACGTTACTTGACCTTAGCCTACGCACCAAGGAATGGCGCAAGTCCTGATTGCCATTCAGCCGAGCCATGCTTCACGCAGGTTCCAGGTTAAACCTGCAGGTTAAACCTGCCATCGCTTGCAGCTCAAGCAAGACATGCAAGCACTTAACACTATCAAGGCTACCACACCATCGCTTCACATCACCTTGAGCATGAAGAACCCATTCATATCTATCTTTCTATCTAATCGTATCTGTTTATAAATATAATAATGTATATAACTAACTATAATAATACAAACACATCAACACACAAACTATACTAATAAACAACACAATACCTAAAAACAATATATATATATAGATAGTAGATATATAAGATGATAATATGTATATAGTGTTGTATATAATATAACACAATGTAAACACACAACACACACACACACCACACACACACACACACACACAACACACACACACACACACACATACATATATATATATATATATATATATATATATATATATATATATATATATATATATATATATATATATATTCATTATTATAAATATGTACATGTATTAATAATATACACTGTGAAAAATAACACACACATTACACACACCACACACACACACACACACACACACACACACACACACACACCACAACACACACATATATAATATATATATATATATATATATATATATATATATATATATATATACTAATCTTCACACACTACACAACGTATATATATATATAATATATATAATATTATATATATATATATATATATATATATTATATATATATATATATTATATATAGAAACTATGAGTGTGTTGTGTGTATGTATGTATATTATATATATATATTAGTAGTATTTATATGTATTTTTATTGATGTTTATATAATACTATATATATATATATTATATATATATATTATATATATATATATATATATATTATATATACATATACTATAGTAAACACAACACAGTTGTGTTTGTGTGTGTGTGTGTTGTGTGGTGTGTTGTGTGTGTGTGTGTGTGTGGTGTGTGTGAAGTTTTTGGTGTAGTGTGTGAGTGTTTGTTGTGTGTTGTGTGTAGTGTTGTGTGTTTTGTATGTGTTGTGTGTGTGTGTTGTGTGTGTGTAGTGTTGTATAATAATACATACTATATATATATATTATATATATATACTAATAATATATATATATATATATTATATATATGCATATACATAATACATCAGTTATAGGTAAATAAACAACATATAAAACATAGTAATCTCATGCAATATCAACATACAGTTGAATTATACATAACACAATAATGACAAATATACACACACAAATATAACTATAAATAAATAAATATAAAATAAACAACATACATAAACATACAACACACATATAATACAAGTATAACACACACACACACACACACACACATATAACAACACAAACAAATAAATAAAATATACAACACACAACACAACATATAACACACACAACACACAACACACAAAACAACACACACAATCAACAACACACTCACACAATAACATCACATATACACACACAATAAACACATGACACTACATCAAACACACACACACACAGCACATCTGCACTGACACACGAGGCAGTCACATCACACACACAAAACAACACAACATCACACACACTATATATATATATATAATATATATATATTATATATATAGTGCGGTGCCCCGAGCTGGTTACAACCACTCCGACCCACAGACTGTCACACGGCAATCTGAGTTCAAGGTTCGAGTCACCGTCCTGGCGTTGTTCCCTTGGCAAGAATTTCACTCTGTTGCTACCT
Organism: Penaeus monodon; assembly: GCF_015228065.2. Taxonomy (NCBI): domain Eukaryota; kingdom Metazoa; phylum Arthropoda; class Malacostraca; order Decapoda; family Penaeidae; genus Penaeus; species Penaeus monodon. The sequence continues at coordinate 43,497,671 of NC_051388.1, read as the reverse complement.
AATCAGTGGTATGGCAAGCCAAAATAGTGCTAGTCCAAGCCATGATAAAATTAGAGAGATGATTACCTAAGGTACACCGGCCTCTCGTGCAAAGAACTGGACCTACCACGTACTCATCAAAGCATCACAACATAAAACTACAATTAGTATATGTTGTGATCACGCGGCTCAACATGACCTCCTTAGAGAAAAAAAATACATATAATATACATACGTACATAATTGATTAGTTATATATATATCATACAGTTTCTATGAATGTAATTAGGTGTTGTCTTGTGTGTGTGTGTAGTGTGGTTCAGTGTGTCAGCATTATAATATATAGTAATTATTACTAATATATATATACGATACTATCAATAAATATATAGTATATATATACTATATAAATATATAAACTATGTAACTAAATTATATATTATATATATACTCATATATGTATAAATGTTATAATATATTATATATATACAAATACATATTATATATATATATATATATATATATATATATATATATAATGTATTGTGTGTGTGTGTGTGTGTGTGTGTTTGTTGTTGTGTGTGTTGTGTGTGTGTGTG
>NC_051388.1:43479593-43489593 GCF_015228065.2 Penaeus monodon | reverse complement strand
GCTGTCTAGGTTAATCGTTTGTTGTTTTTGCTAAATGCTTATGTTCTTTCTCTCTGCTTTCCTCTCCCCATCTGTCTACTAACCACTTTTTTGTTTATCCATTTTTCTATACATTAAGTGTACTCTAAATATATATCTAAGCGCATCTCTCTCTCTCTCTCTCTCATTCTCTCTCTTCTCTCTCTCTCTCTCTCTCTCTCTCTCTCTCTCTCTCTCTCTCTCTCTCTCTCTCTCTCTCTCTCTCTCTCTATCTATCTATCTATCTATCTATCTATCTATCTATCTATCTATCTATGTATCTATCTCTATCTATCTATCTATCTATCTCACACACTCTCTCTCTCTGCTTCCCTCCCTTCCTACATCTCTCTCTCTCTCTCTCTCTCTCTCTCTCTCTCTCTCTCTCTCTCTCTCTCTCTCTCTCTCTCTCTCTCTCTCTCTCTCTCTCTCTCCTCTACTTCCCTCCCTCCCTCCCTCCCTCTCTTAGTCTCCCCCCTCTCTCTCCCTTCTTTCCTCCCTCTCTCCCTCCATCTCTGCCTCTTCCTCCTATCCCCATTACGCAAACGATAAGTACAGAATCTTCATGGTTTCTCAGCACCAAAAATGGAAAGCCATTGCTCTCTCTCAGACGCCAATAAATATTCCAGTCAGATGAAGTGGGTCAGCTGATCTTGAGTCATTTTGAGAGCGATGACGAACGTTTTATTACCATGAGGATTTCTTTTATTGATAGATACTTAGCGGTGATGGTTTAATGCATATCTTGTTTACTATACAGTACATAAACAATGTATAAATAATAGTTACTAATGGATGGTTATTTTGATGTATAAATAATTGATTCATAAGTAGTATAAATTAACGTCATTATTATAAGTTAATAGTTATACTAGTAACGATAAGAGAGAAGCATACCAAGCATAGATAATGAATGAGTACACAAACATACTTAATAAATACATAAATAGACACGCTCAATAAATATGTGGATATAATAACAGATAATAGTAATGATACCAATAAATAAATAGATGAATTAACAAGCGGAGACCACAACAAGCTATCCAGGTAACTGCCTTTCCTCATTTCTATTTGACTAGACATAGTCATAGGCTCTTCCGTTTTCTGAACATGAATCTCATCACACCCGTTACGCCAAAAGCTGCAGGACATTCCTCATCAGCTTCCCCTGAATAGGACACTGGCTAAAGAGGGCGCCACACACGTCAGGCTCAGGGATTCGACTCAGCAGGTCAACAGCCTCGGGACGCAGAGCAGAGGTGTTGGCGTGGTGGCTAAAAGAATCGAGGTTGTTGGATAGAATTTCGACGATTTTGTTTTCCTCGAAGGTCCTTGTGTCTGCTTCAATCAGGTCCAGCTGGCAGAGCATCTTGGGAACGCAGCCTTGGGTATCCATCCAGCTTAATGTGGAGAGTAAGAGGGCCTGGGAGTCGACTGTGTTGGAGAAGGATCTGTCATCTCTTTCTCGGTCGAGAATCCCTATGATTGCAAGAGCGATGGTGGCCAGGCCCTGGAAGTGGCAGACACCATGACAAGACTATGAAATATTTCCGACAAGTAAAAGTACATTAGTTGTTTATCCGTTACAAACAGACTGATTGATAAAATGAGCATTGCTCAGCGAGACGATTACCTCAATTTACGCGCGTGTCTACTTTGAAGTAAATTCTTTTATAATGGTGGAAAATGCAGCATTTTAAGGGGAAAATATCTAAAGATGGTTATGGATTAATAACAAATTGTAAATATTCAGTTACACGCTGATTTCTGAATTTTCCGTAATTATGATTCGTATTATAACTGGACGTCATATAGCAGTTACGCGACAGTAATGCAACTTCCACAGGAAAAAACTATGGTAGTAAAATTATTTAATAGATAGTTTTATCAATAACAACCATCCCGGACTTGGACTAGACTCTGTCACTCCAAATATGACCCAGAATAACCAGTGCTAAACCATACACACACACTCATACGCGCGCGTGTGTGTGTGTGTGTGTGTGTGGTGTGTGTGTGTGTGTGTGTGTGTGTGTGTGTGTGTGTGTGTGTGGTGTTGTGTTTTGTGTGTGTGTGTGTGTTGTGTGTGTGTGTGTGTGTGTGTTGTGTGTTGTGTGTGTGTGTGTGTGTGTGTTGTGTTGTGTGTGTGTGTGTTGTGTTGTGTGTGTGTGTGTGTGTGTGTGTGTGTGTGTGTGTGTGTGTGTGTGAGGTATAGCACTTGTTATTCGGGGTCATATTTTGACTGGCAGAGAGTCTAGTCTTAGTCCGCACACACACATACACACACACACACACACACACACACACACACACTCACATTGCTGAAACAAAGTGAGAGAGAGTGAGACAGACAGACAGAGTGAGACAGACAGAGATAGATAGATAGATAGAGAGAGAGAGAGAGAGAGAGAGAGAGAGAGAGAGAGAGAGAGAGAGAGAGAGAGAGAGAGAGAAAGAGAAATTGATAGATAGATAGAGAGAAAGAGAGCCTACCCTGCACTGAGTATCTCACCTTCAACGCCATCATGACCGCCACAACTTTGTCCATGAAGATGCGGGCTGCCTGTTCCACATAGAAGGGTGCCAAGAGTTCCGCCTCCCACGGTTTAAGGGCTTTGGAAGGAGCCACATGGCACAGGCAGACGATGCATGCGACCAAGAACACATAGCGCACCTGTCATTATAAGGCAAAACGGTAGGGCGAATGAACAACCCATGATAAAGGAAATGATTCAGTGAAATTTTATCTATTTTTTCTTTTACCACGTTGAAGTCTTTTATATGAGGAGTTTTGAATGACAGGCAAAAAGGTCTTATGGAAATGTGACCATGTTCTTCTGCAGCATTTAATTACTTCACTCAAGGAAGAGGTTGCCTTACCATGCTTACGGGGAAGATGTTACACGGAGAAGTTATCTGAAGGTAGTGGGGCTCAGAGCAACCTGAAAGGCTTCTTATATTGCGACTTCGGTGAATCCTTAATGAAAGAAGAGTTTCACATGGTGCCGCACTCTTTCTAAAGGGATGGAGGCTCATCGAAACACTCCGATGTGGGGTATAAGTACTTGTGGGTTTGTGTGTCACTCTCTCTTTTTTATTTAAATATCTTTTTCCCTTTCTCTCTCTTTCTTTTTTTTCTCTCTCTTCTCTCTCTCTCCCTCTCCTCTCTCTCTCTCTCTCTCTCTCTCTCTCTCTCTCTCTCTCTCTCTCTCTCTCTCTCTCTCTCTCTCTCTCTCTCTCTCTCTCTCTTCTGTGTATGCTTATATGAAATACAAAACCAACTCATTGGTTATATTGTCTTATTACTGTTTATTATTAGGACGCAACAATACAAAACAACATAAATAGTGATAAATAAGTTAACATAAAATATCGCTACATAACAGAGAAAACATTGTACTCATGGCCTCCTTCTTGTGCTGGACTCTTACCATACATATTGATCATCACGGTAGGCTTAAGAACCAGAAAAAAAACAGCTTAATGCCATTAATAATCAGGATTGCCAATTAGGGCATTGCTTCGAGGAAAGAGCTACATTGCCCAGCCGTCTGCAAGGAGGCCCTGAGGTCAGTATCCTGCAAGGTGCATTTAGGATACGCGCGATCACAAGCGATGGGATTGTGCACTCTGCTCCCGAGGTCGAGGGCAAACAGGAAGGCAGCGTTGGTCGTGCTGCTGAAGGTGTCGACGAGCGCCGCTTCCTCAGCGTTCCACTGGTCTCGACTCTTGGTCTGGAGATGACACAGCATCTTCGGGACGCATCCTAAGGTGTCCAGCTCCTCGATGGCGGAAAGGAGGAGCTCTTCTTCATCCTCGAGGGAGTCTGCGGTGGGCCCGGAGACCGACTTCGACATCCGGTAGGAAGTGTAGCTGCTACGGTGGTACGGCACGAGGATGGGTCTGCCGATCTTGCGTCGCAGTTTCTTCTTTGTTCCTCCGAACGATAATATGAGGGCGATGATCATAGCCGTCTGGAATCAAAATAGGATTAGCATTTCATTAATGTATAATCATATCATTGCTGTAAAATCATTTTACTATCAGTTATATGTATCTTTACGCAAAGAAACTTCAATACAACACAAGTACTAATCCACATGCTAATGAAGACTAATTCATATACATGGTCTTGCATTTTTGCATGCCATGATATCAATACGTACATTGAGAGTAAAGAGAGATCCCACGGCGACTGGGCCACCGATGCCAGCAGCTGTCAGACCTTGGATGAGCTGAGCAGTGCATGACGGAAGCAAGCAGCAAGCAACAGCACATAGAACCAACTGCAACCGCATCTGTTAGGAGACAAATAAGATTTTTTTTTTTTTTTTTTGGCGTAACAAATATACACAAAAGAAATATACGTAATACTTTAACTTTCCATATGTAATGTACAATAGGATATGTTCTTATATTCACTACTTAGTAAGCATAAGATCAACTGTAATGGAAAGGGAATGTGAAAGTAGAGTTTTTTTTCACCGTTATCACATGACGGCTGCAACTATGCCCTATGCAGAGAAAGTGTGGACAAAGGAATTTGATTCTGACCCCTACTCTCCCCTATCATATGATCACTCTCTATGTACAGTATCACGTGTTTAGTACATGTGACACTTTTATCCCCGAAATAGCTGCATAGTTTTATTGTCCACCTTGCCATCGTATTATTCCCTCTTGATTTTCTATAGTGGGAAGAACCTTTATTCCCAGTCTAGAGGCGAAGGATGCGGCAGTTCATGGTACCATCGGGCTGATTAGTATTCCAATGTGGTATCCGTCGTACCAGGACACCGTTATGCGTCTGTGTAATCGAGAGCGGGTATTATCCCGGATGTGTCTAAGTGTCTATCCCTTCTCCCAACACATAGGGGAACATGAAGCCATATTATCCTGTATCTATCCTGTACATATAAATCATAAACGGATAAATTAGAAATGCAGTTATTAGGACATGTAGTGATAAATATATATAGGCCCTCCGCAGTACCTTGCTGTGGGAAGGGAAGGTGTGCGGGAGGAAGTGAGGAGAGGAACAGGGTGAAATTCACAAGAGGTGTACCTTTATATACACACCGTCGCGCAGCCTTAGGTTTCACCAGCTCTCCCAGCGACTTTCTTGGAGGCGACTGATGCCCCAGAGAACCACCTGATCAGGAAAGGGCAAGAGCGCCTCCTACCTGATTCATGAGGGTGCATGACGTTCTCGGTGACACAGTTGTAAAAGCTCCATGACTTTCATGACACCTTCCTTATGTCTTCGGGAGGTCGGGGAGGGGCGTTTCCAGACATGGTGAAAAGTAGGAGAGCGTCCTTTTCCGATTTTTTTTTTTCGTGTTTACTATCTGTTACGAAAAAAATATACATTTGCTTTCCAAATAGTAAAAAGGCCATCTTCCTTCTGCTCTGTTTTCATAACGGCTAAATGTGTTTACTTACATATTACAATTACCAGCTTTCCAGTACTAATAATCATCATTCACACACCTAAGATGCAATACGTACCATACATAATGCTCAAAATAGTAAACCTCTCTGATCAACAGGGGAAAAGACCAATAGCAGGGGATGGCCACACGACACGCCACTCTTCCGCTCGGCAACACGGCTATGCAAAGAGCACTGCCAAATACGAGTGAAAGACGTAGACCTAGATTGACATAGATGCAATTAGAAGAAGAGAAAACGTGGAGTCTTGTAGTCCTTTTGAGGAATGTTGGTTTATTTTGCATTTTATTTAGAAAGGAGCGAATCTATTCCTTCACGAACCAATACTAGTTTGCTAAGTTTGTCCCCATCATTACAAGAAGACGTTTTTGTATTCAAATAGGCTATCTTGATGCCATCAGGAATGACTGTTATAGCCATTATAGTTATTATTATAGGTATTGTTAATGTTAATGAAATTACTGTTATCATAATTTTTATTATTTTCATTACTATTATCATCACTGTTATTGTTATCAATAGTAGTAGCTGTAATATTTATATCCTTATTGTTGTTGTTTTGTTATTATTATCTTAATCATTATCATTACTACAGTCACCATTATCAGTATTATCACCATCATCATTATCATCATTATCAGTATTATCACCATCATCATTATCATCATTATCATTGTTATCATACAGTTGTTATTGTCATTATTATCATTATAATATTAACACTATTATTTTTGTTATTTTCATTGTTGATGGTATTCTTTATTGTAATTATCATCATTATTATTATCATCATCATTATCATTATCATTATCTTTTATTATCATGATTATTGTTGTCGTTGTTACTATTATCACTATCATCATCATTATTATTATTGTTATTTTTGTAGTTCAGTTGTGCTGTTCAAGGTATAATTATTGCTACATATGTAATTACTAATATTATCAGTCATTACGAGCAGCAGTGACAATGGCAGTATTCCTGTTACTGTTATTACTATTTCTACTCCAATACAATTATTATCGTTATCATCATGTTTACCATCAGCTCATTATCATCATTATTATGATCTTCAGCGTAATCAATATTACATTATGGTTTATAATCTCGATATATGTCAATATATGTGGGACCTGTACTCGTATTATTATTGAATATGCTGACTCTCTCTCTCTGCTGCATATACAGTAAGTTCATTGCGTAAGACCAAATGATAATGTATGTCATCTCAGCATCTCATTTCTGACAACTTCCCTGATGAAACTTTTTTTTTTTGTGGCATAATTTATATTATCATTATTATCATTACTGTATTGTTATCATTATTGTTATTATCATTTTCATTATTGGTCTTATTATTATTGATTATCATTATTATTATCATTAGCATCATTAGTACTATTATAATTATCAATATTATTGTTATCTATATTGTCATCATCATCAGTAGTCTTGTAAGTATTAGTATTAGTATTAGTACTACTGTTCGCAGTAGTATTATGATTAGTATTAATACTAGTATTAGCGTTAGCATTTATATTAGTATTAGTATTATCATTACTGTTGTAATTACCATCATCACCATCGTTATGACCACCAGTATTATTATCAATATTATTATCAGTTATTATTACCTACCGTTAAAAAAATATATATCATTACTATAATTGATTTTATTACTATAGTTATTAGTATTGTTATAATTCTCGCTGTTATTATCAACTTATCATAACATTATCATTATTGTCATTATTAATGCCATTTATATGTATAATGTTTCTTATTATTTTCATTGTTTGCATTCAGAAGAGACGTTGGAAATACAAAGATAAAGAGTATAAGTAGAAGAATCAGAACTAGCTGTTTGCTTGCTTGATTGTTTTGGTAAAAACAAAATGACCCCACAACACATTAGCGCTTGAGTGGGCCAGTAAACACAAGACTATGTACCCTCATTCCCGCATGCTTACTTACTTGCAGACACATATGTGTGTAGATACAAAAGCCCCAAACATACTCACACAGAAGTATCCTTTGCACAAACGCGCGCACACACACACACACACACACACACACACACACAAACACACACACACACACACACACACACACACACACACACACACACACATACACACACACAACGAGAAAAGAGAAGAAGACTAAGAAGAAGAAGAAGAAGAAGAAGAAGGAGATAAGGAAGAAGAAGAAGAGGAGGAGGAAGAAAAGAGGAATAAGGAAAGAAAAGGCAGAAACAGTGTAGGCCACAACACTGCCTTCTCTTTTCCCATTTCCTCTTTCTCCTTCCCTTCTTCCTCTCTTCTTTCCCTCTTGCTGTATTTTTTCCGTGTTCATTTTCCTTTTTCCTCGTGTAATTTTCAGTGATACAGGGAAGTAAGCTTTTCTGTTTTGTTATTTTATTATTTTTTATTGAAGTATTGTAAAATGTACAGTATATCCCAAGTAAATAAATAATGACATGACATTACATAAAAACAACATCTGCTCCTGTTGCTAATGCCAAAACATGTATAAAAATGAATGAATTAAGAAATTGCTAACTATCCTTATATGAGCTTATGCGTGAACGTGACTTGGTGATCGGAGTGGTACAGTATTCCGTATGGTATCTGTGCTCTATTTGTGCTTATTTTGATTATTGGATCTCCGTTATGTGTATGTATGTGTTTATATGTAAGTACACACACATACAAAGGCGTGTACATAACTAGGTAGATAGACAGAGGATTGTATAGTCAATGATAATAATAACAATGATCATGATGGCAACAACAGAGAATTAAAGCCCTGAGTAATAAGTCGAACATTATGAAAACCTTAAAAACTAAATGATAGTGTTCCCACAGCCTCCCGCCATCTTGAGAAGCTTTCTGAGGTCTTCCCCGTTAGGCGTGCACTTGGGGTAGGCCAGGTCACACGCCACAGGGTTCTGCGAACTGGTTCCGAGTTCGACGGCCTCTACGAAGGGGGCGCTGCTGGCGTTAGCGGTTTTGGAAGTCGTGTTAGCGAACAATGCGAGCAAAGCCTTCTCCTCCAACGTCCACTCGCTCGAGCTCTTCGTCTGCAGGTAGCACAGGATCTTGGGAGCGCAACCGACGGTGTCTACCTGGGAGACGGCCGCGAGGAGGAGGTCCTTCATCTTGGAGGTGTTTTCGGCTGCTCTCTTGTAGACGGCGTGGGGCTGTGCGGGCGAGAACATCGGGGGAGGGAAGCTGTTGTCGGAGAGATCGTAGTCCAAGGGAAAGGGGACGAACACTCGCTGGGAAGGAGCATCTCTCTCCGGGAAGGGGTTGTAGACAACGACGGAAGGATACCGGGACTCTTCTGGAGGCGGATGGAAGGGCTGCCCAGGGTAGAAATTATTCTCTTGCTGCGGGAGATAGTTGTCGAGTCTCGCCACCGGCTCGGCGTGCGAGAACTCCGCGTGCAGGGGATGGAACTCCGCGCCCTCCGCTGGGCCTGGCGCGTGCCCTGGGGAGGCTTCGTGCCCCGGGCCATGCCCTAGAGCAGGTTCAGGTCCGTGCGCATTCCCAAGCCCTGGCGCAAAATCTTGTCCAGGTGCCGGTCCATGGCCAGGTGCAGGACCAGGTGCTGGACCATGGCCAGGGGCCGGCCCAGGGCCAGGTGCCGGACCAGGGCCAGGAGCCGGACCACGGAAAGGTGCCGGACCAGGTGCCGGACCAGGGCCAGGTGCCGGACCATGGCCAGGAGCCGGACCAGGTGCCGGACCATGGCCAGGAGCCGGACCATGGCCAGGTGCCGGACCAGGGCCAGGTGCCGGTCCATGGCCAGGTGCCGGACCATGGCCAGGTGCCGGACCATGGCCAGGAGCCGGACCATGGCCAGGTGCCGGACCATGGCCAGGAGCCGGACCATGGCCAGATGCCGGGCCATGGCCAGGAGCGGGTCCATGGCCAGGTCCATACCCTGGTCCATGTCCGTGCCCGGGCGCCGGTCCGTGGCCGCCCTCCAACAGCGGCCCGAAGACGACCTCCGGGGAGGGCACGGACACGGGCCCCGCCGCGAGGCCCGGGGCGGGGATGGGCACGCCCGCCGAGGAGACGAGCCCGGCCGTGGTCAGCGACGCCTTGTCCGAGATGGCGTCCAGGATGCCCAGGCCCAGCGTGATCTGCGGGACGAGGGCGGCGGCGGGTAATGCCCCTTGCTTGTACATGCATTCTGCTAATAACTCATAATAGCTGATCTGTCACACGACCTACAGAAATGAGCTGTAACACGACGACCTACGCAACGTGGCGTTACATCATAACAACAACTAAACATTAAAACATCAGAGCTTGTACAACATTGAAGTATTTAGGCCTCTATAGTATTACAACAAGAACCTATTTAACATTATAGCATAGACTACATAAGAGCTTTTACAACGCAAAGATCATGTAAACATAGCATTTTGTGCTCATCTTATTATCATCATCAATATTATCAATATCATTATTATAATTACCATCGTTCTTACTACCATCATTATTATCATTATTTATTT
>NC_051388.1:43467093-43469593 GCF_015228065.2 Penaeus monodon | reverse complement strand
GCAGAAGCACACCAAAGGATTGCCCTGCATGAAACAATGAGAAGGACAACGACAACGAAGACACCGTCACCATCGTGAAGAGAGGCGTTAGGTGCGGAGCGCAAGGTGTGACGGCCTGGCACCGTAACTGCCCCCACATGCCCCCCCCCCTTCCCCGACCGTACCCATCGACCGCAGAGAGGCGATGCCCAGCCCAAGTGGCGCGTAACATCACTAACCCACAGGAATTCCCGCATCTGTCAGAGTGATTTCCCATCCCAAGAAACAGTGCCACAGAAGTAATCAATGGTGGAAAAATCAAGGAAATGGCTGAGAAAATAAGAAGCCTCAGGCAAGATCTTGCTAAAATGAAAAAAAAAAAAAGTTAATGGAAAGAACAAATTATAGTGTAGACGGAAAATATGCTTCCTAATGATATTATTGACGCTGGAAATGCTGTGAGGTACCATCGACGAATCAGGTGACTACAGTGAAAATAACGCCGACGAAGATGAACTGTGGGAAAACACATGGATTATACACATAATATCAATATGAGGAAAATGCGCAGAATCTGTGCAAATAAACAAGATGCAATACAGATATGCTATACAAGAAATATGCAGACTAAAGGGCTTCATCAAACACAGATTTGACCGGTGTGATGGGGGACAAGAAAACAATTACTGGAATATACGTAGTGTCAACCGTAGAATTAATGACTCGCTTTACTGTATTCATAACAACAATGTTGACGTTATCTGTTTACAAGAGCCGTTAACATCAACTTCTAAAATAATAAACGCCCCTAGAATTAGAGGATACTACTCCCAAACGAAAACAGGAATGACAGGCCTATTGACTTATGTCATTGACACATACCGCATCAGCTTCTGCAGAAGTCTGATAATGTACAATATCAGCATTTACATATTCGAACATTTGGGTTTTTCTCCCTGTACAATGTGTAGAAGGTTTCAAACTGATTCACTGCCCAACTTTCAGAATCACATCAAATATGCATGGGAGATTTTGATGTTAGACATACATTTGAAGTCATGTAATGAAAATGGCGAAGAGTTCTGACATTTTGTGAACAATAGATCTATGACCGTATACTAATACAGACGGGCAAATTCACGGGGCGAGAGGCAGGCTAGATTACATAATAGGAAGAGATCTTGTGCATGAACACGTCAGAAGCATGCTTGCAACAGAGCTAATCTGTTGATAATAGTGAATCTGCAAAAACAAACAGGCTTAAATTTTTATTCTTCCTTACACTGAGCACTACTTTAAATATCGTATTTTTGACTGTATAACGATTACATAGTAACGAGTGTCGATAAATTCTCCATGGACATGACGAAAGTGGTCACTGATTAGTACAACACCTGGGTTTGTCCAAAACCTTAAAGAGCAACAACTCACAACGCTCCAAACAACCTAAGTGGGTCGGTGACCCTACACTATTAAGGAACAAAAACGAGTTCAGGAACTTTTTGATATCTACAAGCAGGACAATACCCGTGACAACCTATTCGGTTTCTTATGGCTAACAAAAAACTACGGGAAATAAAAATCATATCAGAAATGAACACTAAACAGTTCCTACAAAACATTAACAGCACCTTAATGTCTGAGGTCTGGAAAAAAATACTCGACTCTCAGGCAAACTAGTTTACACCCTGGAGTTCCATAGTCCTGTTGCACAAGCAGATATGCTCCTTAGTCAATGGGCTGGAGCGTCCAAACTGAGCTCACTTCCCACACATATTCAGAATAACTTTAGTCAGTCTAAAATGGCACGCAAATTTGCCATTGAGATCGGATGTTCTGATAACGACCCTTCAGACTTTCCTGAGATTACTGAATGGGAAATGAACAATGCACTAATCAAAGGAAAAGCGTCCGCTCCAGGTGAGGATGGAATACCTATAGTGTCCTCCGCCTTATACCTCAGGTACCTGGTAATCCCCTTCTGCACCTGTACAGGTGAAGTTTGTCACAAGGTATTCTGCCTGGCCCCTGGACGCGCAGTCTAATCATCCCTATACCGAAACCAAACACTGATAAATACCGCTCATTTTCACTAACCTCATCTGTATACAAAGTTCTAGAAAGGATAATACTGAACAGACTCAGGTACAGGTTACAAGGTAAATTATCTCACAGACTGTACGGATTTTTATCGGGACCGTAGCACCCAACATTGCTTTGCAGAGTACTTTTCAAGCTCTAACCCAGGGAAGCACACTGTTTTTTACCTTAAATAAGCTTTTGACATTGCAAATAGAGATGTTATCATAGAAAAATTAGCAAGCTTTGGTATCAGGGGTAAATTACTAACTGGATTAGGATGCATCTTTCGAACAGATCTGCATGCGTCTTGTTCAGGGGAGTGAGAAGTTCCACTTCACTATCTTTCGAACTTGGGACGACACAGGGAGGAGTTCTCAGCCCTATACTGTTCAGTGTCCTCATGCACAACATGGGCTCATGAATGTGGAATAGTCATTTC
>NC_051388.1:43404593-43462093 GCF_015228065.2 Penaeus monodon | reverse complement strand
AAATAAACTGAATAATAATTTAAAGGGTTCGTAAACCTCACCGCATTGAATTGATATAATGGTTGGTAGCAAATACTTGTATTTTTGTGGTTTCGTAAAAAAATCTAAAATACCTTTGACACCCATTAATTCACATCCTTTTTATTGCGTAGTAATAGAAAACGAATATGTCTACGATGACCCAAACTTAAATAACTTTTATTGGGAATCGGATCTGCGGACAAATTACCATGTTTTCTCTCTCTCTCTCTCTCTCTCTCTCTCTCTCTCTCTCTCTCTATATATATATATATATATATATATATATATATATATATATATATATATATATATATATATATATATATATATATATATATATATATATATATTCTTTATTGCACTTCGTATTTCCATTTGTGCAGATGCTGTTCAATCCTTTAATCAACGTAAAGTATTTCTTCAGATGCAGACCAACGAGTCATCTTTCCCAGGGCACTGAACACAGTAATTTGGGCGCAATGATTCCCAAGACACAAATTTGATTTTATTATTACTCCATTAACAGGCATTCAACCGCAGTGTAGGAAACGCTGTAGTTAGCGATTCGAGCTCCGTCTTATGTATGGGATTTCAAGAGTCGATCACATCGGGTATTTAATATTTACCGATTATTTGGTAAATTGTTCCAAAATATTCGGTCAAGATCTAAGTTCTGGAATTGCGATGTAAATATTTATTATTTATTGCATTTTTATGGCCTTATTGATTAACTTTTTCGAACTTTTACACAAGAATATTCTCCCTTAGTTAAATACAGTGGACCTAATGGCGATTATCATTTAAAAGTAAGATATAATGATTGTTTCATTCAATCTAAGAAGGATATCAAAATATAAAAGGCACTGAGTAATTCTAAACGTTATAAATTTACAGTAAATTCAAGCTCGAAATATTATTCAGATATTTTGGCAGTGACTACAGAAATATATATATATATATATATATATATATATATATATATATATATATATATATATATATATATATATATAAGAAAAAAAAAAAAAGTAATTTGAACTCAAAACACACACACACACACACACACACACACACACACACACACACACACACACACACACACACACACACACACACCACACACACACAACACACAGTTAGTAGCAATCTTTCTTCTGTCTATGTATTCCAGTTGTATAACCATTTCCTCATTAACTGTTGGTATCTCATGGACATTTAAAATTCTTTGTTTGTTTGTTTTTTCAAGGAAGCTCGTACTGGAACACGATCTATATATACGGAGTTCTTTGTCTGTATTTTTACTATTTTCTGCCTTTTCCCTTCTTTCTGCTCCTTCTTCTCCCTCACCCTCCCACCCTCTCTCTCTCATTCTTTCTCATTCTCGTTCTCATCTCTCTCTCTCTCTCTCTCTCTCTCTCTCTCTCTCTCTCTCTCTCTCTCTCTCTCTCTCTCTCTCTCTCTCTCTCTCTCTCTCTCTCTCTCTCTTTCTCCACCAATACAGAAAGAACTCTCACGATAAGGAGTAGTATAGAGACCGCAAACCAAGGGCAGTGATTAGTTTTTTACCATGCACTGTTTCCCTCTTTAACCTAGAATTATCAACTACTGTCTTACTTCGTTCTTTTATTTTATGCTTTGCGTTCCCTGTCGTCGATCGGCATTGCTCCTTTCCCAAGACCGTCATACTTACTGGCTTGGTAATAATGCTTGTGGGAAGCAAATCACGACGTGTAATTGACATCTCTTCCTGTTCTTGTTTTTGCTTCTTCCTTCTTTTTTCTATGTCTTTCCTTTCTTTTTCTACGCAGACCGCTTGAGAGGAAACTTATCATACGAGAAATTTTGGGTAGGACAAGCATGGACAAACACCCAAAGGTATAGACATTATCAAAAATAGACACGCAATTCCCAACGATTAAGCATTCTACAGACACTCATACACTGCAAGAAATTGCACTTATTCCCTTAAAAAAAAAAAAAAAAAAAAAAAAAAAAAAAAAAAAAAAAAAAAAAAAAAAAAACAGGGAAACACCTACGCACATAAGTAGATTAGCGGAAATAATACAGACATTTCCGCCTTCGGGAAAACGACCTTGTGGCTGTTACTTGACCGTCAGAGTCCGTCCTGCGGCCACCACACCTACCGTTTACACCGCGTCTGCAATCTTAGCAGACGGGATATTTGTCAGTATATTTATCAATTTATACTTTGCGTCCTTACCTTCTTGTGAGTGAGTTTAGGTCACACGCACATACATTCATATAAAGAAAAAGAAAATGAAGAAAAAAAATATATACATACTGTACTATAAACGGATATTTACCTGTCTATGATGTAGTTGCTGAGAATATTTGGTCCTATTTACATATCTACACCAAAGGGCGTATAATCACACCGTGACCTTTAAGTCCTAAACAGGAATCCAAACTACAGAAGCAAAAACACAGCCCGGTTCATCAGCGAAGGACCCACGGCTCACGGCGGCGAGGTGCTGCTGTGTCCTTTGTCTATTACGCTAAATAACTTCCTGTTCTCACTAACAGCTGGCTGTCCTTCCGTGCTGTGGAATCTGCTTTTGTATCTGAAGGAATTTTCTTTTTCTAGAAATGCTGATTACAGAGAATTCATCACTAGCTTATGAATACTGGATTTAGGCTAGTATTATATGGTGTATTGTCTATGGATATCACTATTAATCTTATGGAAACTTATATGAAAAAGTACAATTTTTAATTCATATATCAGTGCATACGTTGCTCATTTTATTCATATATAAGCTACATTTTAGATATTTATTTGTTTATTGGACGGTATAAAACTTCACAGTATAAAACAAGAATCAACTGTTAAAAATGTTTCAGATTTGCTGAAGAAAAATATCTATCACATCTTTACATTATCATATAATTAGATATGTGACACGCACGCGCACACGTGTGTGTGTGTTGTGTGTGTGTGCGAGTGCATACACACACACACACACACACACACACACACACACACAATATATATATATATATATATATATATATATATATATATATATATATATATACATATATATACACATACAATCATATATATATATATATATATATATATATATATATATATATTATATATGTATATATATATACTATATATATAAAAATAAATATATACGTAATATGCATATGTATACACACACACACACACACACACACACACACACACACACACACACACACACACACACACACACATATATATACATATATATATATATATATATATATATATATATATATATGTATATATATATATACATATACATATATACATATATATGTATATATTCTTTTAATTCTTAAAATCTTTATCATAAAAATAATAGGGTAAAGTTAATAGATTTAATCGTAAATTATTTATTCACATCATAAACTACAAAATCTACAAATAATCGTTTAAAAAAATATAATAATAAAATAAAGAAAGCGGGACCAGGTTCAACCCGGCGGGTGGTGAAGGGGATTTATACATCGATCTAACTCTTTTTGCTTTTTTTCTCTTACTTTCCTCTTATAAAGTCATCGAAGACGTAGGGTCGAGGTCGTCCTCCACTTATCGGACGACCTCTTCTGAAGTTCTGTCAAGAGAAGGGGGTGCCAATTAATGAATTAGAAATAATATATGAAAGCTCTGGTAGGACTGAGAGCATTGTACTATTGTATGTAGGAAGAAGAGGTAACTGCAGTGAGGATTATCGTATGTATAGAAAAAGGCAGAAGTTTAAAGTGTCAGAATAATAGTTGTTACCGTTGCTCCCGTAAAAGCATAACAATTATTTACCAAGGGTAACGTTGCAAATATCAACTAATGCAATAATATCACAAGTAAAGTTGATATCAGTAGCAGCAGTGCTATTAATACGTGCAATAGCATAGTAAAGGTAATGTAATCGACGACAATAACTATAATATTAGTAATAATGATCAAACAACACTAATAGTAATTTCTATAATGATGACAATAACGCTACTAATATAACAAATCATAATAACAAGAACACGACTATAGTGATCGCGAAAAGAATACGCAAGAAAACCGAACGCCAGTGCCAAGTGAATTCAGATCATCAGACACAGAAATTACTAATATTTATACCCAGAATAATGAAAAATAACGGCTCTACAGTAGAATAAATATGAATGAGAAAAAAATAATTCCACAGTATAAAATATGTAACTCACATTTCGATTCTGCGATCAAAAAATATAATTTAGTATAGAAATAACTTCCTTACTTATGCTGTTATTTTTTTTCTACATTTCAAAAGGAAATAAATAATAGCAAGGATATTAACGTCTATAAAAAAAACGATGAAGACAAAATCAGCTGAATTAAAATAAACAGTTCATGAATAATGGACGCAAAGACAAATGAAAGTGACAAATAAAAAAGTAAATAACATAAAGTATGGATCTAAATCAAGAAAAAAACATACAACACAGTGCTAAGAAAGGGGAAGATGAAAGAGAGTAACATGAATATGATTAGCAAGCTAGGAAGAGTAATAATAAGTAACCCAGAACACACGGCTAAAAAAAAAGAGAAAGAAAGATGGAAAAATACATTATTCAATAATCCTCAATTACCAATACCCAATTTAAACACATACCTGACGGGCATTTAACTAGACAGGAAATCACATAAGTAAATGTAATAAAAGCCACAAGCCATACGAGTAACAACAGACTTACCAAGAAGACTAATTACAAATAGAGAACTTGATACTAAAGAAACTATATTTATGCCGTACATTAAATTAGCCAAAAATTCTCTCTCTCTCTCTCTCTCTCTCTCTCTCTCTCTCTCTCTCTCTCTCTCTCTCTCTCTCTCTCTCTCTCTCTCTCTCTCTCTCTCTCTCTCTATTCTCTCTCTATTTCTCTCTCTATTTCTCTCTCTATTTCTCTCTCCCTCTACCTCTTTTCCTTTCCTTTGCCTCTTCCTTGCATTTTCCCTTTCATTTTCCCTCTCTCTCCCCTCCACCTCTTTCTCTCACCACACACACACAACAATCATTGCATTAAAAAATCAGGGCCTGCCTACAAGAGCATAATACCAAACACCCACAAAGAATAACCAAAAGAGTTAACAAAGTAAAACAATAACAAATGATAGGTATATAAATCAAAGCAATATCAACACACACACACGTGTGTGTGTGTGTGTGTGTGTGTGTGTGTGTGTGTGTGTGTGTGTGTGTGTGTGTGTGTGTGTGTGTGTGTGTGTGTGTGTGCGTGTGTGGTGTGTGTGTGTGTGCATATTTATATATACATATACATATATATATATATATATATATATATATATATATATATATATACATATATATATACATATTTGTGTGTATATACATATAATCAGAAAAAAATGGTAAAAGACAGAAACACATACCTGGCGAATGTGAAATCCATTACCACGTGGGAGAGGAAAGAAGGCATTCGCGGCACTCACAAGGGAAAGGAGTGCCACGAACAGAGCCAAGAGACGCATCTGAAGGCGGTGGGAGACCTGTCATGAGGAATCGGAGAAACTAAGGATTTTGACGGGGATTCCGGGACACCGAATCATGATGTGGATGATCGTGGATGAAGAGGAACTTAAGAGGAAGAATACAGAGCATAAAAATGATAATTGTGGGAAAAGAAGAGAAATAATATCACACAAACACCATCATCTGGTAAAACGTTGATGTTAATAAAAGTTTATTTGATATACTGATATACTGTATCTTTAATGATTCCAACCTTGTCAGTTGAGTTACGAATGGTATGTAAGCACCTTCCTTTCATTGAGGCAAGAGGTAGGAAATGTGTGAAAGTTTATAAAGCAAAATTATTTATTTCTACACTAAATAATTTGCCAGGAAAAAATTTAAATGCTGTGTGTGTGTGTGTGTGTGTGTGTGTGTGTGTGTGTGTGTGTGTGTGTGTTTAGATATGTAGTTAGATACATACATAAATACACTTAGATATACACATATCCACGCATATACATATGCACACACACACACATACATATATATATATATATATATATATATATATATATATATATATATATATATATATATATATATATATAGAAGACATATAGATAGAGAGAGAGAGGGCGATAAACAAATAATTAAATAAACAGATAGACAGATATATAGACTGATATACTCCGCCATATATAAATATGTGTGCGTATATATGTTTGTATGTCTGCATAAGAGAATATAAGTAAATTGTTGCTATATGAAGAGCATGAAGAAAAGAGAAGCGTTATCCCCCATTTCCGTCTGTATATTTGATATAGAAAACACCACATTACATTATATTAAATATTGCATAACCAACAATAACACAAGCAATTCAGAGAAAAAAGGTACAGACTTACCAAAGCTCTCTTACGTAGATAAGACAGCGAAATAACAGCCACTCCACACAAAAAACAAAAACAATTCCTCGAAATCTTTTGAAAGGAACGTCTTCAAACTTCGACACCAAGACGCTAACTGAAGTGAGTGTCTGGGGGCCGTTCACTTATATACGGCGGCCCTGAGTGAGCTGGGCTGGGTCAGGGCGCACCGCGTAGTAACGAACAGGGAAATAACGGATGTATGTAATGAAATAATGACGATTATTCTGAATACTGTGAGTAATGGCATTGATGATGGTGATGATGATGATAATGGCAATAACGATGATGAGAATTATAAGAATGGTAACGATAATAGTGATGATAATTAATGTGATAATAATGATTATAATAAGAGTAATGATAATGATAATGACATTGATAATAATAACTATTATGGTAGCATTACCAACAATAATGACAAAAGTAATGACAGTAATAACAATAATAATAATAATTATTATTATTATGATAGTATTAATAATAATAATAATAATAATAATAATAATAATAATAATAATAATAATAATAATAAAAATGATAATAACAACGAAAATGATGATAATAGAAGTGATGATTATAATAATGATAATGATAACAATAGCAACAATAATAGTGGCGGTAATGGTGATGATATAATAATCATTAAGTTAATGCTAATAATGGTTAAAATAATGACAATAATGATAAGAAGAAGAAGAATGATAATAATAATAAAAAGAATAAAACTTATAATTATAATTATGATGATAATAATATTTAGAAGAATGATAATAATGACAATAATAACAACAACAATAATAATAGTTATAATGATAATAATGGTAATGATGATAACAATAGTAGCAATAATGCTAATCATCATCATGTTAATAATAATGATGATGATAATGATAATCACTATAATAAAGATAATAATAATAATAATAATAATAATAATAATAATAATAATAATAATAATAACAATAAAAATAATGGTAATAATGATAATGATAATAACGATAATAATGATAATAATGATAATAATAATTTCAATAATGATAGTGATAATGGTTATAATAATGAAAATACAGTGATGATGATAATGATGATGATGATAATGATAATGATGATAATAACAACAGCAACAATAATGATGATAATAATGATATTTAGAAGGAAAAGAAGATGAATAATGATGCTAATAATAATAATAATAATAATAATAATAATTGTGATAATAATGATAATGATAATACAATAATAATAATAAAGATAATAATAATAATTATCATCATCTTCATATTATTAATAATAATGATAATCATTATAATAAAGATAATAATAATAATAATAATAATAATAATGACGGTGATGATGATGATATAAATAGTGAAAATTACAGAAAGGATAATAATAGTAATAAAAGTAATAACAATAATAAAATTATTACTGTGAATTTCACTAGAATGATGCCGATAATAATAATGATAATAATAATGTAATAAAAATAATATGATAAAATAATAATAATGTAATATCAAATAATGATGATAACACAACAACCATAATATAATAATAATGATGATAATAATAATAATAATAATAATAATAATAACAATAATAATAATAATAGAATAATAATGATAATAAAGACTTATAGTAATAATAATAGTAATAATAATAATAATAATAATAATAATAATGATAATAATAATAATAATAATGATAATAATAATAATAAATAATAATAATAATAATAATAATAATGATAATGATAATAAGAATTACAACAACAATAATAATAATAATGATAATAATAATAATAATAATAATAATAATAATAATAATAATAATAATAATAATGATAATAATAATAAAGAAATATGTATATATATGTATATGTATATGTATATATATATATATATATATATATATATATATATATATATATATATCGATGAAAACAGAAATTCATAATAACGACGCAAATTATAATGCCAATAATATTCATTATTAATACATAAACTAGGAAATAAACACATAGATAGAAACCGATATGACAATAAAACAGGTAAAAACGGATGACGAGGATTTCTCATCTTATGGTTATACCATAATGATCACAATGATAACAAAGATAATGGGCAAGAATAATAGCAACAATAATAACGATAATGAAAAATCTTAAACGATAATAATGCTATTGAAGGTTTTGTTAATAATCATAATAACAATAATGAGAAGGTTGTTTTAACAAGAGTATCAGTAATTTGCATTACATGATAAAAATGATGATGATGAGGGATTTTGACTATGTGTCTGATTATAAAAATGGTATTATCAATAATAACAGAATGGCAAAATAAATGATTGTGAAAAAAAAACATAAATGATAATTAAAATACTAATAATGGCAAACACTAGTAAGAATGGTATGAAACGTGAAGAAGTGATAAAAAAAATGTGAAAAAAAGTAAATAAACAGATTAAGAGTACATAAACAATGAAGTCAAAGGAAATAAAGTAAGCGTGCAACGAAACCAAAATGAAAAAGAAAACCTCTAGTGGGCATGAAAAAAGCCACTTCCGGTTCCTCGAAGCGCGAAAAGATCCCGTCACACTCATCGGAAAGGAATGACGTTCTCCGTAACCGTTGTGACGTCTAGGACGAAACTGTAGTGGCCATGGCGTTCCTTTTTTCAAGTATGTTCAGTGAGTCACTAGATTCCGTAATTCTTGAATAATCATTGCGCTCACTGCCTTTGAAACGCACACACGTATGCACGTTCACAGGCACGCATGTTCGCCTTTCTTGGTCTTCACCTTTACATACTTACATATAAACATACATACATACATACATACATACGTACGTACATACATACATACATACATACATACATACGTACATACATACATACATATATAAACATGGATAGTTAAATAGATCGATAGCTAGCTAGCTAGATAAGTAGAGATATATTTGAGGCATGGATAGATAGACAGACAGATATAGATAAAGATGTACAAATATACTATGTGAAAAAGGAAATAACTACAGAAAAATATAACTATTGCGTCATGCTGTTAACTGGAACTGTGTATCTATAAACCGTAGTTACTGCGGTAAACCATTTTCTTTGAACAACTTGACCGCCGTGTAGTAGGGGTAACACCATAAAATTTTGTTTGCACGGAATATTTAACGCTACGGTCACACACACACACACACACACACACACACACACACACACACACACACACACACACACACACACACACACACACACACACACACACACACACACACACACACACACACACACACACACACACACACACACAGCAAATTTAGTGACGTCTAACACCGTGTTTCTGATGAACGAAATGTTTTTCCAATAGTTTTCGTCGTGTTTCGAACGAATCTAGCATTCATTTCCTTCGCAAACGAAGCACAGCTACGAATATCGGTCCCGACAGCTGGGGAAGGCATGATATATATCAGGGAATTTGGGGGAGAAAATTTCGAGAAATATCGGTAATACACGGGAGAGTACAATATATCCATCCGTTTCCGGGTTATATAGGGGTTTTGCCCCCTTAAACCTCGTTTGGGGGGATGGCTGCCCCCTCCGCCCTTACCCCCGCCAGGTCTACAAAATGTTCACCTCTTATGTTCCGTCAAGCAACTTGAATTAATCGTGTTTTCAGGTGATACAGGGGGTTTCGCCCCCTTAAACCCCCTATTGGGGGGCTACTGCCCCCCACCCCTTTCCTGGCCTACAAAATCTTCACCACACGTGTTCCGGCAGGATAGAGCCCGGACAAGCAAATTATACTGACGCGTTTTCAGTAGATATAGGGGACTTTTGCCCCCCTTAAACCCCCATCAGGGGGGGGCTAGTACTTGGTAAGCTCAGATTCTCTTTTTTAGGTGTTAAGCGTCTCTTCTAATAATACCACACACACACACACACACACACACACACACACACACACATATATATATATATATATATATATATATATATATATATATATATATATATATATAATATACTGTGTGTATATTATGTGTGCGTGTGCGTGTATGTGCGTGTGTGTGTCTGGGTGGGTCTGTATGTATATGTGTGTGTGTGTTAAATTTTGAAAATGACGCCTAACACCGATTTTCCGATGAACTATATATTTTTTCAATAGTTTTCTGCGTGTTTCGAACGAATCTAGCACTCATTTCCTTCGCAAACGAAGCACAGCTACGATATCGGTCCGGAATAGGTGGGGAGGGCATGACAAATATCAGGGGATTTTTTTTTTTTTTTTTGGGGGGGGGCGGGGGATTTCGAGAAATATCGGTAATACACGAGGGAGCACAATATATCCACTCGCTTCCAGGTTATATAGGGGATTTCGCCCCCTTAAACCCCCCTTGGGGGGGGGGGGGGCTGCCGCCTCTCCACCCCGCCTGGTCTGCAAAATCTTCACCTCATATGTTCCGGCAGGAAAGAGCCCAGACTCAGTAAGAGTTTTATCCACACCTTAACTCAAGTATCATCTCGGGGTCTTCCAGTTCGTTGTTGGCGGGAATCGTGATCGCTCTCCGCCGTTCCTTATCGGACAGCGGAGGGTTCAGTTTCACGGCCTCGACGAAGAACTGATGATGGACTGGTGTCTGTCTTGTCTGTAATGACACGTATCTTACAGTTCGAGCATAGTACTTCTACAATACACCGTGATTTCGCAGGTATAAAAAACTCGCGTCATTATTTCGATGATATTTTGCAATGAAATCGAAATAGTTATTATCACACCCCATACACTTCCTAGCCACGATGGAACTAATTTGAATATCAACTGCCTTCTAGGCCCAGCTTCTATTGTCACGTGATGATCTATTTCATAACTGATCGGTTCTGTTGTGCTGGACGTCACTGCCTCTGGTCACGTCACGTTACAGCGTATATAGATATATATATATACATACATACATTTACGCGTGTATATCTGTATAGATATATGTGTATGTATATATATATTTATATATATATATGGATGTATCTATATGTATGCATATATATTCGCACATATATATATACATGTGGGTGTATATATACTTACAGATATATGTATATATATTCATATATACATAAATATCTATGTATATATATAATATACATAGATATTATATCCATATATATATATACATAGTTATTTAGTTATAAAGATATATGTATGTATAGATAGATTGATTCATGTACATGAGGATAAGTTGTAACAGGCTCAGATGCTTCTACAACTAGGGAACACACGTGAGCACGATATCACGCTCTCCCGATCTTGCGTCAATCACTCCAGGAGGTACTTCAATGTCAAAATCTCCTCTCACCTCCAACTCTCCCACAGGCATGGATAAAGTAGAAGTGAACTAAAGGTGGCAACACTTCCACCTGGTGGAGCCATGCGTAGCGTCATTTTGCCTTATATTTTCAATGTGGGTTGTGGAGGCGGCTTTTCTGCACCGAAGCCTTCCCTATGCGACCCTTTTTCTACAATGTAACACGTCCTCTAGCCGGCAGCATCACCTCCAGCCCCGAAAAAAACATGTTTATCTCGCAAGTGAGGAGGATGCCCGCACACACGCCACGCCTACGATGACCGCTGCCAAATCTTTTTATTTTTTACGAAATATTTTGTTTATTTATTTATTTATTTAATAAGCATTCGTCCCCAAAGATGATAAAACACCAATGTACATTTAATTTTACATTTTAAGATATATATTATCAATAACTGAGGTCCATTGAATTCTCAAAGCTTAATCATTTTGATTATATTCCTTATTTGTTTTATTTATTTCTATTTAAATTTCGTATAAAAAATATTTTGCGTTCTCAATCTTTTAGCATTTCATGGTTCGTTTATTTAGCCAATTCATATTTTAAATCAGTTGTTTTAAGCCTATGATTTTTTAAAAGTATTTTATTGCATTTATCGAAATTTAATAACATTTTGAGTTTTAAGATTTTCATTAATTCTTAAATAAAGAGCCATGACAAACTCTTCTCCCGCCTACAAGATTTTGCTAGCGGTCTGCCTCGACGACAGTCTGAGGAACCCCGGATGGGCTTTCCCTGTCAAAGCTAAGTGGTCGTGGGGATTGTTCTAATATAGGAAGTAAGAGAGAATTTGTTTCTTCGGCCCAAGTGACCTAAGTGTCCGGTGCTTAATTCTTATCATCTCCGGGATTTTATTCTGTTCGTTTGTTTTATTCAGTGTTCTATTTCCGTATTTTATTGTTTTATCGTTTGTTTTATCAAGTGTACTATTTTACGTTTCATCGTTTGTATTTCAATGTTTTAAGTTCCTTTTGTACTACCGTTCCTTTTATTGCTTGTTTTATTCGTGTTTGACTTAGTGTTTCCGTTTGTTTTATCGTTGTTTCATAGTGTTTTATTGTCTGTTTGTCTTTAACTTTTATTTTGGAATAAGCTGTTCTATCTATGCTTAATTTCAAAGTAACAGTTCGATTCCTGGTGAGGTCACTATGTGAATGGCAACTTGGCTCCAGTGATAGTTTTTATTTTAATCAAGGCGACTCTCTGTTTAACTGCGTAACGCACACGCCTCTCCTCGGCTCATATCACGTTTACCAACCTTTATAGTCTCGCACCAAACTTATACACCACACACACATACTGCATTTACACTCTTTTGCTACTTTCCCTACACTTGTCTCTCCACTATCACCCTTCTCCCATACACATTACGTTCCCATGCGTCTCTCAAATGAGTGGTGGCAATGACTCCTCTTTACACTTTCTTGCGAGATATGATTGTATTAGCATTTGCTACAGTATCCAGGAGGTGGGTGGTTGATCTGGGCACGTTGACTGCAGGGAGCGAACTGAAGACTTGGGTCATCCTTGGGCACCGGACACGTGGCGTGGGACAGCAGCTGCAGGGAATGTGGGGGGAGTGAGGAGAGGTAGTGGACCGCCTGTAAACTCCATCTCCCCCTTACAAGATGAAGGACGGTGTCCCTCCTCGCTCCACGTAAGAGGATGCAGCCTCGTGCGCCTCCGAGGTCGCCCAAAACCCCTGATTTTATCCCCCGAGGCTGAAGATGCCCGTTGCTGTGAGGAAGCTGTGACAACAGAAAACTGGAATCACACCTGGAGCGTCTCACCTGCGCGGCTTCGTTTCATTTGCCTGATTTATTTGTTTTACCTTAGTTTTATGTGCATTTAATAAACATTTTTACGTCGTGTTTTAGACGAACCTTTGCCGGATTAGAAATAGACCACCAAAGAGAAATTATTAAATCATTAAAAATTATTAATCTTATTTATCATTATTTTATCATAATTTCATTATGCATTTTTTACATCTTCCATTTTTTTACAATTTTACACTGAACATTTTATGAACTTATTTTACCATGATATGCACTTGTGCACGATGGTTGTTTTTTTATTTTTACTATTTCATTTCACAAAACTTTTATGAACTATTCATTGTTTTTAATTATTATAATAAGAATATCTTAGTGACCATAAGATTTTTTTTATGCAAATCTTGTGAGAACCTTAACTCAGTTTCGCGGGCCGAGGTGACAGTGAAAAGTCCCTGGTCCTTGAAGCAGTTCCAGTTCCAGTTCCAGGCCAGTTCCAGTGCTGGGCTCTGTGCGCAGGAGCCCAGCCCAGGTCTCGGCAATATATATATATATAAGTGATCCGGTTACACTTTACGTGAGAGAAGGTGGTTCTCATTTAATGTGTGTTTAGTGTTTTTACTGTGTTTTATGTTGTTTTGTCTTTGTCTTGTGTTCTAGTGTTTGTCTTTTACTGTGCTCGTGTTTCGTTTTAGGTTATGTTTTATCTTTGGTTTTACAAAATAGATAATTTTATAATACTCTTTTGATAAGTCACCAATTGTTTGTAAGAAGGAAGACTGAATAACACCTACACATATTTTAGTTTCTAAAGTTTAAAAGGTAAACAATCAAAAAACCCTAAAGTATAGATGAAGCATCTGTACACGCCTCTCCTCGGGATTTCAACCACGCCTACCTCACTTCGGCTCATTTGCACAAATACACGTCACACACACATACATACGCACACTACTGTCGCTCCTTTCCACAATTCTTCTGACCTTGCATCCCTTCTTACACCATACAGTCGTTCCTGAGCGTACCAATCGGGTAGTGGCAGTGACCTCTTTACACTCTTTTATTGAGCCTGGAGACGTTGCAAATAATAAACACAACAAGGTCACTATTTCCGTCTGTTTAATGACATAACACATTGCTCGGCCACCTACTAACGCATCGCTCTCGAGTCACCTTAGATTGGCTTCAAGGAGTGACCCAACTTGACTGGCCATCTCGTTCTCGCGTGTGTTGTCCTTGATCCATCTTCGTGACTGCTCGTCCTTGTCGTCTTCTTTTTCTTCCTGGTTCTTGGTAAATCTATCCGTCCTCGACGTCCACACGTCCTCGAAGGTCTCGCACAGGTCCTCCTTGATTTTATATTTTTATAAGCCTTTGATTATAGAAATCTATATATATAGATAGATTGTAGATAAATACATGTGCACGTGTATAATTGTACATGTTATCTTTATAGAATATTAAAGATATATACATATATTGATAGACATCTATATAGATAAATATATATATATATATATATTTATCATTATCAATCACAATTCTTGTACACTGTGCCAGTGAATATAGGTAATGTTCCAAGTGATGGTGAAAAAGAGAGGATTAACAAAACAATTGTTCTATGAAAGATATTTAGATTTATTTGTTTAAAGTCATCATACTTTCACCAAGGTAAACATGGTGTCAAAATCATACAATATTTGGTACAGAAAATAAAACAGCTTCTGTCTTTGGATCAATAACCTGCAGATTCACAGGCATGAAATAGATAAATATTATCTACTAATAGGCACAGAATATCTGTATATAATGTATGCACACCAGTCGGGCGTACCGCAATTAGAGCTTTTCTTTCGCAGTATGACTCACCAGTGAACATACGATTTTCACTATTCAACGGACATAAAAGACACTAGGCCCCTTTTCAGCCCTCTGTGGCTCTAGTCACAGGAAGATGCCAACAACTATGTGTAGCATCAGAGTTTATAGCTGCCAATTTTACTCTTTTCCTCCCGAGCTGCAGTCGCAGCCCCAAGCTAGATCCAACAGCTCACTAAGTTCCTCTTCACCAAGTGAGCATTTAGGGAAAGCCTTCTTGCAGGCGGAGGAGTCCTTCGTCTTAGTGGCTACGTCTCTAGCATAGACGAAGGCAGCGTTGTAGGAGTTTGGCTTCATAGTATTATCGGTTAGGACTTCCACAAGCATGTTCTCTTTTAGTGTGCGATCGGATTCGTCCTTCGCCTGCAGGAGGCAAAACATTTTGGGGACGCAGGTGTTGGGATCCAGTTGTCCTACTGCGGATAAAATCAGATCATCATCTTCATCAGCTGCTGCTGTAACGGATCGGCGGAAGCGGAGACGGTACTTTCTTTTAGGGGCTCTGTAGCCATGGCCATGGCCTCGTCCATGGCTAGCACCATGATATCTGCGCTTGCTTACAGCGCTCGTCAAGGCTCCTAGGCCAGCTAGAACGCCGAATGAGGATGCTGCTTGGGCTGCCATCAAACAGGAAAGACCAACGGCCACCAGAAGGATTAGGGCGCTATTCATCTAAAACGAAAAGGCAAACGTTTATTCACTTAATATAGTAAATCACAATGGGAATCAGAATGTTATAAGCAAATGATGAACTTCATTCTACAAAGCGGAGAATGAAGATCGACCCATATGTTCAATATTGTAGTCTATAAACTCCTTGATTTATTCAACCGTATGTAAAAGCCAAATTATATTTTAAAAAATAACTTTTTCACAAAATCACATACACACACCTTGCAAATCACAGTAGATATTGAACCTCTTAAACAACACAAGACTTATGGCTCTGCTTCCTTCAGTAAGTATGTGTGTTATACTAAGTTCTGGGTCTAAGGCCTTATATATACACCTCAGTGCCTGGCATTGTGTTAAAATATCCTTTAATGTTATTGGTCGACCTTTTACTCCTCGACCAATAGCGAGACAGCATGCTGTGCCTTGTGCAAGAAGGGTATTGCAGGAAGCAATCTATATCTATGTTGAATATGAATTACAAGATCAAGAAGAAAGCAAAGAATAAAGATCAGATAAACTTGTAACTACATAACTGTACAAAGATGGCCATCACAGAAATGGAAACAGTAGAGGAGGAAATATAATTATATTTCCTCCTCTACTGTTAATTGATTATAATCAGTTAACAATTACAAAATAAATAAATAAATAATCAAAGAAAACAATTAGAAATAAGTACAACAACAGAGAGGAGTACATTCTTAATCACTAAAGAATGGAAGATTCCGTAAAATCAAATATCACATTCAATTTTATCAAACAATGTCTAGAACCGTAATTACGTAATGTCCATTACCCTAATTACTATGCCGATGAATACATTTGTGAAGAAATGACAAATAGATTATTATTAGTAGTATTACTCAGTTGCAGATTCATGATGATAATGATAATGATGGTGACGATGACAACAAAGTTCATGAGCACGCAAATAATATGAATAATGAAGGGTGATAAAGAATGAAAACATTAAAAACAAACAATGTTACTACGTTTTAGATGATTACGTTTTCTCAAGTGTCTTTTTTTATAATTGAAATAGGTTTATGCTGGATACTTAGACATGTTACGATTTATTTTTAACATACATGTATCCTTGCAGATTTTTTGTAAATACTGCAACTCATTTACACGATGACAAATGATTATGATGACTAAATACATTACCTAAAACGAGTCAGTTTCAATCAAGGTTACATAGCCAGTGCACGATTCTCACAGCTATCCCGGATTAGGTTATCGTGTTCAGTCTAGATTATCTGTCGAGTTTTTTTTTTAATTTTAACTGTGAATTTTCTTGATGCCATGTTGAATCTATGTTGTCATGCTGTAGCTTAGTATAGAGTTGCCTTTTTTTTTTAATATCAACTTCTGATTAACATCATTATTGTGTTGGATCTATCTACCATGTTGGACTCATTTTGATATCGTGTTAAATCCAGCTGTTATGTTGGATCAACCACGCTCAATCTACAGTATCTAGATATGACACATCATCAATTTAGGATTACATAGGTTCCTATAGGTAATAATAAAGCTGAGCTCACCAGATATTCTACGATTCCTTCGCACTCACCAGGCCAAGCTCATTAATATTCATTGTTACCAAGAAACTGTGATTCACCTTCATGAGTTACACACTGATTTTATACCTGGAAGATATGTTTAAGTCCGGTGCTATGTTTCGAGTATATCCGACTTCACCGGATATCTTGTTTAAAATGTGCTCCACGAAACGTTAAAGTCTGGTTTACATTTAAATGAAAGTTAATCGTAAAAGAAAAAAATATAGCTAAAAGAAAGGCTCTAAGAAGGCATAGCGATTATGTATAATGATAATCGTTTATGGAAAAGGCTGAGGCAAGAATGGAGGAAGGTAAAGAAAGGAATATAGCGATAAAGAGAAAGAAGACAGATTGCTGATAAGCGTTTTACAGTACCTACAAAAATGGCTGCAAGGAGAGATGTCAATCCCAAAAATGAAAAAAAAAAACGATGAACAAGACAGAAAGGGGGAGATGACAGGGAATGAAAACAAGAGAGAGGGGGGGAAGGGAAGAGAGGGAGGGAGACAGTAGGAGAGAAAGGAAAAGTGGGAAAGAGAGAGTAAGAATGAAAGAGAGAGGGTGTGGGTGTAGAAAAGGAGAGAGAAAAAGGGAGCGAGGGAGGAAGAGAGAGAGGGAGGGAGGGGGGAAAAGAGAGAGGAGTGGGGGTGTGGAGGACACGTGCTTAAAAATTATTTGTTTAGGGCAGTCGAAGAAATCATATATACTTTGCTAACTATAACTTAACCTCAACTAAATAATAATAACAAAAATAAGGGTAATAATGATATTCATGCATGCCCGCGCGCACATGAGCGGAAAATCAAATATCACATTCAATTTTATCAATGTCTATATCCGTTATTATGTAATGTTCATTACCCTAATTACTATGTCGATGAATGCATTTGTGAAGAAATGACAAATAGATTATTAGTAGTAGTATTACTCAGTTGCAGATTCATGATGATAATGATAATGATGGTGACGATAACAACAAAGTTCATGAGCACGCAGATATGAATAATGAAGGGTGATAAAGAATGAAAACACATTAATAACAAATAATGTTACTACGTTTTAGATGATTACGTTTTCTAAGCTGTAGCTTAGTATAGGGTTACCTTTTCTTAAATATCTAACTTGTGATCAACAGCATTATTGTGTTGGATCTGTCTACCATGTTGGACCCATTTTGACATCGTGTTAAATCCAGCTGTTATGTTAGATCAACCACGCTCAATCTACAGTATCTAGATATGACACATCATCAATTTAGGATTACATACGCTCCCTATAGGTATTAATAAAGTTGAGCTCACCAGAGATTCTACGATTACCTTCGCACTCACCAGGCCAAGCTCATTAATATTCATTGTTACCAAGAAACTGTGATTCACCTTCATGAGTTACACACTGATTTTATACCTGGAAAATATGTTTAAATCCAATGCTATGTTTCGAGTCTATGTATTGCTCTGATTTCACCGGATATCTTGTTTAAAATGTGCTCCACGAAACGGTAAAGTATGGTTTATGTTTAAATGAAAGTTAATCGTAAAAGAAAAAAATGTAGCTAAAAGAAAGGCTCTAAGAAGGCATAGCGATTATGTATAATGATAATTGTTTATGGAGAAGGCTGAGGCAAGAATGAAGGAAGGAAAAGAAAGGAATATAGCAATAAAGAGAAAGGAGATAAATTGCTGATAAGCGTTTTACAGCACCTACAAAAATGGCTGCAAGGAGAGATGTCAATCCCAAAAAAGAAAAGAAAAAAACGGTGAACAAGACAGAAAGGGGGATGACAGGGAATGAAAACAAGAGAGAGGGGGGAACGGAAGAGAGGGAGGGATACAGTATGAGAGAAAGAACAAGTGAGAAAGAGAGAAAAGTAAGAATGAAAGAGAGAGGGTGTGGGTGTAGAAAAGGAGAGAGAAAAAAAGGGGGAAGGAGGGAGGGAGGAATAGAGAAAGGGAGGGAGAAAGAGAGGGAGAAAGGGGGAGGGAGGGAGGACGGAAAAGAGAGAGAGAGAGGAGTGGGGATGAGGGGGACACGTGCTTAAAAATTATTTGTTTAGGGCAGTCTAAGAAATCATATACAATGCTAACTATAACTTAACCTCAACTAAATAATGATAACAAAAATAAGGATAATAATGACGGAAAGACCAACGGCCACCACAAAGATTAGGGCACTATTCAACTAAAACGAAAAGGCAAAAGTTTATTCTCTTAATATAGTAAATTACAATAAGAATCAGAATGTTATAAGCAAATGATGAACTTCATTCTACATAGCGGATAATGAAGATTGATCCATATATTCAATACTGTAGTCTATAAACACCTTGATTTATTCAACCTTATATAAAAGCCAGATTATAAAAATAACTTTTCACAAAATCACATATACGTATACGCTGAGCTGTCTCTCAAGCCATCGGAAGTGAGAGAAAGCGAGGTCAGGTCATGACAGGAAATGCGCTATGAGAATAGAAATAAATGTTTTGATATTCATGATAAAGATTAAATCACGAACGTGTTCAATGCATTATAGTTGAAACAGTATAAATCTAATAACGAGACAAATTAATTAAATACTTGATTATAGAATGATATTCACGTTTGTTGACAAAAAAAAAAAAACAACAAAAAAAAAGAGCACACAGTCATGTGATCTAAGGTCAGAAGAATAAGAAATGTAACCTGAAGTGAGAAGAATTGAGTGAGAATGTTGCCATTTCCTGTCACTTAGCACTTTTACCCAACAAAACCAACGTGAGAGTGACTGCACATACACCTTAACATATTTATGGGACAAAAGGGGTGGGGTGGAAGAAATGAAAGGGCCTAAAACGCGTACTAACGTGGTTTTGAAGACATGGTCATATCGTGGAAGCTTTGGTCGAGCGGATTTCGGAGACTGTGTCCGAGTTGTGAGCCAAAAGGATGTAACGACCACCTCTGCCACAAGTTTGCAAAAGGCAGTTAATAAACAACAATGGTAGTTAATGTACTTATGACTCACAACACATGTAAATGACCACATGCTACGTGTTGGGGCAGTGCTGAGCGCGGTGTCTGTGTGGCGGAAGCGTGGCATGGGACAGCAGCTGCAGGAAATGTGGGGGGAACGATGCGAGCTCACTGTTTCCGTCTGTTAAATGACATACCATATAAGTATATATACATATATATTAATAGATAAATATATATATATGCATATATATACATAATGTGTCTTTATATATTTATATGCCTTTGATTATAGAAATCTCTATATATAGATAGATAGATTGTAGATAAATGCATGTGCATGTATATAACTGTACATATTATCTTTATAGAATATTAAAGATATATACATATAATGATAGATAGCTATATATATAAACATAGATATATATAGATTCATCATTATCAATCACAATGCTTGTACACTGTGCCAGTGAATATAGGTAATGTTCCAGGTGATGGTGAAAAAGAGAGGATTAACAAAACAATTGTTCTAGGAAATATATTTAGATTTATTTCTTTAAAGTCATCTGGCTTTCACCATGGTAAACAACATGGTGTCAAAATCATACAACATTTGGTACAGAAAATAAAACAGCTTCTGTCTTTGGATCAACAACCCGCAGTTTCGCAGGCATGAAATAAATAAATATCTACTAATAGGCACAGAATATCTGTATATAATGTATGCACACCAGTCGGGCATGCCGCAATTAGAGCTTTTCATTTCACAGTATGACTCACCAGTGAATATACGATTTTCACTGTCCAACGGACATAAGAGACACTAGGCCCCTTTTCACCCCTCTGTGGCACTAGTCACAGGAATATGCCAACAACTAAGTGTAGCATCAGAGTTTATAGCTGCCAATTTTACTCTCTTCCTCCCGAGCTGCAGTCACAGCCCCAAGCTAGATCCAACAGCTCACTAAGTTCCTCTTCACCAAGTGAGCATTTAGGGAAAGCCTTCTTGCAGGAGTCCTTCGTCTTAGTGGCTACGTCTCTAGCGTAGACGAAGGCAGCGTTGTAAGAGTTTGGCTTCATAGCATTATCGGTTAACATTTCCACAAGCATGTTCTCTTTTAGTGTGCGATCGGATTCGTCTTTCGCCTGCAGGAGACAAAACATCTTGGGGACGCAGGTGTTGGGATCCAGTTGTCCTACTGCGGATAAAATCAGATCATCATCTTCATCAGCTGCTGCTTCAACGGATCGGCGGAAGCGGAGACGATACTTTCTTTTAGGGGCTCTGTAGCCATGGCCATGGCCTCGTCCATGGCTAGCACCATGATATCTGCGCTTGCTTACAGCGCTCGTCAAGGCTCCTAGGCCAGCTAGAACGCCGAATGAGGATGCTGCTTGGGCTGCCATCAAGCAGGAAAGACCAACGGCCACCAGAAGGATTAGGGCGCTATTCATCTAAAACGAAAAGGCAAACGTTTAATCTCGTAATATAGTAAATTACAACGGGAATCCGAATGTTATAAGCAAATGATGAACTTCATTCTACATAGCGGAGAATGAAGATCGACCCATATGTTAAATACTGTAGTCTATAAAGTCATTGATTTATTCAACCGTATGTAAAAGTCAGATTATAAAAAAAAATAATAATAATAATAAAAAATTTCACAATCACTACACACACCTTGCAAATCACTCCGTAGATATTGAACCTCTTAAACAACACAAGACTTATGGCTCTGCTTCCTTCAGTAAGTATGTGTGTTATACTAAGTTCTGGGTCTAAGGCCTTATATATACCTCAGTGCCTGGCATTGTGTTAAAATATCCTTTAATGTTATTGGTCGACCTTTTACTCCTCGACCAATAGCGAGACAGCATGCTGTGCCTTGTGCAAGAAGGGTATTGCAGGAAGCAATCTATGTCTATGTTGAATATGAATTACAAGACAAAGAAGAAAGCAAAGAATAAAGATCAGATAAACTTGTAACTACATAACTGTATAAAGATGGCCATCACAGAAATGGAAACAGTAGAGGAGGAATTATAATTATATTTCCTCCTCTACTGTAATGATTATAACATTAACGATTACAAAAAAATAACATAAATAAATAATAATAATAAAACAATTAGAAATAAGCAACAAAGAGAGGAGTACATTCTTAATCACTAAAGAATGGAAGATTCAGTAAATTCAAATATCACACATTTAATTTTATCAAACAATATCTAGAACCGTAATTACGTAATTTCCATTACCCAAATTACTATGCCGATGAATACATTTGTGAAGAAATGACAAATAGATTATTATTAGTAGTATTACTCAGTTGCAGATTCATGATGATAATGATAATGATGGTGACGATGACAACAAAGTTCATGACCACGCAGATAATATGAATAATGAAGGGTGATAAAAAATGAAAACAGTAATAACAAATAAGGTTACTACGTTTTAGATGATTACGTTTTCTCATGTCTTTTTTTTTCTAAGGGAAAATATGTTTATGCTGGATACTTAGACATGTTACGATTTATTTTTAACATACATGTATCCTTGCAGATTTTTTGTAGATACTGCAACTCATTTACACGATGACAAATGACTATGACTAAAATACATTACCTAAAACGAGTCAGTTTCAATCAAGGCTACATAGCCATTGCACGATTCTCACGCCATCCCGGATTAGGTTGTTCAGTCTAGATTATCTGTCGAGTTGAGTTTTTCTTTAAATTTAACTGTGAATTTTCTTCATGCCATGTTGAATCTATGTTGTCATGCTGTAGCTTAGTATAGGATTGCCTTTTCTTAAATATCTAACTTGTGATCAACATCATTATTGTGTTGGATCTATTTACCATGTTGGACTCATTTTGACATCGTGTTAAATCCAGCTGTTATGTTGGATCAACCACGCTCAATCTACAGTAGATATGGCACATCATCAATTTAGGATTACATACGGTACCTATAGGTAAATATAAAGTTGAGCTCACCAGAGATTCTACGATTACCTTCGCACTCACCAGGCCAAGCTCATTAATATTCATTGTTACCAGGAAACTGTGATTCACCTTCATGAGTTACACACTGATTTTATACCTGGAAGATATGTTTAAATCCAATGCTATGTTTCGAGTCTATGTATTGCTCTGATTTCACCGGATATCTTGTTTAAAATGTGCTCCACGAAACGGTAAAGTCTGGTTTATATTTAAATGAAAGTTAATCGTAAAAGAAAAAAATGTAGCTAAAAGAAAGGCTCTAAGAAGGCATAGCGATTATGTATAATGATAATTGTTTATGGAGAAGGCTGAGGTAAGAATGGAGGAAGGAAAAGAAAGGAATATAGCAATAAAGAGAAAGGAGATAAATTGCTGATGAGCGTTTTACAGTACCTACAAAAATGGCTGCAAGGAGAGATGTCAATCCCAAAAAAGAAAAGAAAAAAACGGTAAACAAGACAGAAAGGGGGGATAACAGGGAATGAAAACAAGAGAGAGGGGGGAACGGAGGGATACAGTAGGAGAGAAAGAACAAGTGGGAAAGAGAGAGTAAGAATGAAAGAGAGAGGGTGTGGGTGTAGAAAAGGAGAGAGAGAAAAAGAGGGAAGGAGGGAGGGAGGAATAGAGAAAGGGAGGGAGAAAGAGAGGGAGAAAGGGGGAGGGAGGGAGGACGGAAAAGAGAGAGAGAGAGGAGTGGGGGTGAGGGGGACACTTGCTTAAAAATTATTTGTTTAGGGCAGTCTAAGAAATCATATACAATGTTAACTATAACTTAACCTCAACTAAATAATGATAACAAAAATAAGGATAATAATGACGGAAAGACCAACGGCCACCACAAAGATTAGGGCACTATTCAACTAAAACGAAAAGGCAAAAGTTTATTCTCTTAATATAGTAAATCACAATAAGAATCAGAATGTTATAAGCAAATGATGAACTTCATTCTACATAGCGGATAATGAAGATTGACCCATATATTCAGTACTGTAGTCTATAAACACCTTGATTTATTCAACCTTATATAAAAGCCAGATTATAAAAATAACTTTTCACAAAATCACATATACGTATACGCTGAGCTGTCTCTCAAGCCATCTCACGTGCCGATCGGAAGTGAGAGAAAGCGAGGTCAGGTCATGACAGGAAATGCGCTATGAGAATAGAAATAAATGTTTTGATATTCATTATTAAGATTAAATCGCGAACGTGTTCAATGCATTGTAGTTGAAACAGTATAAATCTAATAACGAGACAAATTAATTAAATACTTGATTAGAGAATGATATTCATGTTTGTTGACAAAAAAAAACATGATCACGCAGTCATGTGATCTAAGGTCAGAAGAATAAGAAATGTAACCTGAAGTGAGAATTGAGTGAGAATGCTGCCATTTCCTGTCACTTAGCACTTTTACCCAACAAAACCAACGTGACAGTGACTGCACTTACACCTTAACATATTTATGGGACAAAAGGGGTGGGGTGGAAGAAATGAAAGGGCCTAAAACGCGTACTCACGTGGTTTGGAAGACATGGTCATATCGTGGAAGCTTTGGTCGAGCGGATTTCGGAGAGTGTCCGAGTTGTGAGCCAAAAGGATGTAATGACCACCTCTGCCACCAGTTTGCAAAAGGCAGTTAATAAACAACAATGGTAGTTAATGTACTTATGACTCACAACACATGTAAATGACCACATGCTACTGTTGGGGCAGTGCTGAGCGCGGTGTCTGTGTGGCGGAAACGTGGCATGGGACAGGAGCTGCAGGAAATGTGGGGGGAACGAGGCGAGATCACTGTTTCCGTCTGTTAATTGACATACCATATAAGTATATATACATATATATTAAATATATATATATATATATATATATATATATATATATATATATATATATGCATATATATACATGTGTCTTTATATATTTATATGCCTTTGATTATAGAAATCAATATATATAGATAGATTGTAGATAAATGCATGTGCATGTGTATAACTGTACATATTATCTTTATAGAATATTAAAGATATATACATATATTGATAGATAGCTATATAGATAAATATAGATATACATAGATTTATCATTATTAATCACAATTCTTGTACACTGTACCAGTGAATATAGGTAATGTTCCAGGTGGTGGTGAAAAAGAGAGGATTAACAAAACAATTGTTCTAGGAATTATATTTAGATTTATTTGTTTAAAGTCATCTGACTTTCACCATGGTAAACAACATGGTGTCAAAATCATACATTTGGTACAGAAAATAAAACAGCTGTCTTTGGATCAACAACCTGCAGATTTGCAGGCATGAAATAAATAAATATTATCTACTAATAGGCACAGAATACCTATATAATGTATGCACACCAGTCGGGCATACCGCAATTAGAGCTTTTCATTTCACAGTATGACTCACCAGTGAACATACGATTTTCACTGTCCAACGGACATAAGAGACACTAGGCCCCTTTTCAGCCCTCTGTGGCTCTAGTCACAGGAAGATGCCAACAACTAAGTGTAGCATCAGAGTTTGTAGCTGCCAATTTTACTCTCTTCCTCCCGAGCTGCAGTCACAGCCCCAAGCTAGATCCAACAGCTCACTAAGTTCCTCTTCACCAAGTGAGCATTTAGGGAAAGCCTTCTTGCAGGAGTCATTCGTCTTAGTGGCTACGTCTCTAGCGTAGACGAAGGCAGCGTTGTAGGAGTTTGGCTTCATAGTATTATCGGTTAAGACTTCCACAAGCATGTTCTCTTTTAGTGTGCGATCGGATTCGTCCTTCGCCTGCAGGAGGCAAAACATTTTGGGGACGCAGGTGTTGGGATCCAGTTGTCCTACTGTGGATAAAATCAGATCATCATCTTCATCAGCTGCTGCTGCAACGGATCGGCGGAAGCGGAGACGGTACTTTCTTTTAGGGGCTCTGTAGCCATGGCCATGGCCTCGTCCATGGCTAGCACCATGATATCTGCGCTTGCTTACAGCGCTCGTCAAGGCTCCTAGGCCAGCTAGAACGCCGAATGAGGATGCTGCTTGGGCTGCCATCAAACAGGAAAGACCAACGGCCACCAGAAGGATTAGGGCGCTATTCATCTAAAACGAAAAGGCAAACGTTTATTCTCTTAATATAGTAAATCACAATGGGAAATCCGAATGTTATAAGCAAATGATGAACTTCATTCTACATAGCGGAGAATGAAGATTGACCCATATGTTCAATACTGTAGTCCATAAACACCTTGATTTATTCAACCGTATGTAAAAGCCAGATTACAAAAAAAAAAATAATAATAATAATAACTTTTCACAAAATCACATACACACACCTTGCAAATCACTCAGTAGATATTGAACCTCTTAAACAACACAAGACTTATGGCTCTGCTTCCTTCAGTAAGTATGTGTGTTATACTAAGTTCTGGGTCTAAGGCCTTATATATACCTCAGTGCCTGGCATTGTGTTAAAATATCCTTTAATGTTATTGGTCGACCTTTTACTCCTCGACCAATAGCGAGACAGCATGCTGTGCCTTGTGCAAGAAGGGTATTGCAGGAAGCAATCTATGTCTATGTTGAATATGAATTACAAGACAAAGAAGAAAGCAAAGAATAAAGATCAGATAAACTTGTAACTACATAACTGTACAAAGATGGCCATCACAGAAATGGAAACAGTAGAGGAGGAAATATAATTATATTTCCTCCTCTACTGTTAACTGATTATAATCAGTTAACGATTACAAAAAAAATAAACAAATAAATAAATAAATAATAAAAAAAACAATTAGAAAGAAGTACAACAACAGAGAGGAGTACATTCTTAATCACTAAAGAATGGAAGATTCCGTAAAATCAAATATCACATTCAATTTTATCAAACAATGTCTAGAACCGGAATTACGTAATGTCCATTACCCTAATTACTATGCCGATGAATACATTTGTGAAGAAATGACAAATAGATTATTATTAGTAGCATTACTCAGTTGCAGATTCATGATGATAATGATAATGATGGTGACGATGACAACAAAGTTCATGACCACGCAGATAATATAAATAATGAAGGGTGATAAAAATGAAAACAGTAATAACAAATAAGGTTACTACGTTTTAGATGATTACGTTTTCGCATGTCTTTTTTTTCTAAGTGAAAAATGTTTATGCTGGATACTTAGACATGTTACGATTTATTTTTAACATACATGTTATCCTTGCAGATTTTTTGTAGATACTGGAACTTATTTACACGATGACAAATGATTATGATGACTAAATACATTACCTAAAACGAGTCAGTTTCAATCAAGGCTACATAGCCCTTGCACGATTCTCACAGCTATCCCGGATTAGGTTATCGTGTTCAGTCTAGAGTATCTGTCGAGTTGAGTTTTTCTTTAATTTTAACTGTGAGTTTTCTTGATGTCATGTTGAATCTATGTTGTCATGCTGTAGCTTAGTATAGGGTTGCCTTTTTTTAATATCCAACTTGTGATTAACATCATTATTGTGTTGGATCTATTTACCATGTTGGACTCATTTTGACATCGTGTTAAATCCAGCTGTTATGTTGGATCAACCACGCTCAATCTACAGTAGATATGGCACATCATCAATTTAGGATTACATACGGTTCCTATAGGTAAATAATAAAGCTGAGCTCACCAGAGATTCTACGATTACCTTCGCACTCACCAGGCCAAGCTCATTAATATTCATTGTTACCAAGAAACTGTGATTCACTTTCATGAGTTACACACTGATTTTATACCTGGAAAATATGTTTAAGTCCAATGCAATGTTTCGAGTATATCCCACTTCATCGGATATCTTGTTTAAAATGTGCTCCACGAAACGGCAAAGTCTGGTTTACATTTAAATGAAAGTTAATCATAAAAGAAAAAATGTAGCTAAAAGAAAGGCTCTAAGAAGGCATAGCGATTATGTATAATGATAATTGTTTATGGAGAAGGCTGAGGTAAGAATGGAAGAAGGAAAAGAAAGGAATATAGCAATAAAGAGAAAAGAGACAAATTGCTGGTAAGTGTTTTACAATACCTACAAAAATGGCTGCAAGGAGAGATGTCAATCCCAAAAAAGAAAAGAAAAAGACGATGAACAAGACAGAAAGGGGATGACAGGGAATGAAAACAAGACAGAGAGAGGGGGGAACGGAAGAGAGGGAGGAAGACAGTAGGAGAGAAAGAAAAAGTGAGAAAGAGAGAGTAAGAATGAAAGAGAGAGGGTGTGGGTGTAGAAAAGGAGAGAGAGAAAAAGAGGGAGGGAGGGAGGAAGAGAGAAAGAGAGGGAGAAAGAGGGAGGGAGGGAGGGCGGAAAAGAGAAAAAGAGAGGAGTGGGGGTGAGGGGGACACGTGCTTAAAAATTATTTGTTTAGGGCAGTCGAAGAAATCATATATATATTGCTTATAACTTAACCTCAACTAAATAATGATAACAAAAATAAGGATAATAATGACGATATGCATGC
This sequence comes from Penaeus monodon, assembly GCF_015228065.2. Classification (NCBI taxonomy): domain Eukaryota; kingdom Metazoa; phylum Arthropoda; class Malacostraca; order Decapoda; family Penaeidae; genus Penaeus; species Penaeus monodon. Next base: position 43,432,888 of record NC_051388.1, on the reverse strand, counting down.
ATGCCCGCGCGCACATGAGCGCACACACGGATTTGCAAATACTTGTTTAATCTTACGTAGATACTACAGTGGTGCCTTGTGGCATCTATAAGATAAACAGGCTTCAGGAGTTAACCCTAAGGAAAAATCCGGAGTCGGAGTCCCTGAGGAAGTTCTGGCAACTCCGACGACGCAGCAGGTGCCAATGTCGTTCCTTTGGATCCATCAGCTGCGTGGAGAGAGGAAGCCTGCTGCCTGGGCAACAGCTTGCTACTTTCGCCCAGTCATTGACTCTACCTATACAGAAGTGAATAGAGACAATAATGCCATAGTCGACAATGATTGATGGTGGTCTTCGATATATGTATAAATATATATATATATATATATATATATATATATATATATATATATATATATATATATATATATGAATAGCAAAACACTCTTCCGTGCTGATACAATGGAAGAAAAAACCCACAATACAAAAACTAGATTTATTGAAAATGAGACTCATTTTCAATAAATCTAGTTTTTGTATTGAGGGTTTTTTCTTCCATATATATATATATATATATATATATATATATATATATATATATATATATATATATATATATATATATATACGAATACGTAAATATACATATATATATACGAAAACGTGAATATATATGTATATATTCGAATATTTGAATATATATATATGCATGTACGTACATGCATACATACATACATTGTATATATGTGTTGCGTGTATGCAAGTATTTTTCCTATGATTTAATAATAGGTTATCGGTTTCGTCTCTCTTCCTGTTTTTTCTCATCCTATAATTTCCTTTTCTTCTTCTTCTTTTGATGGCAATCCATCATGTGTATATTTTTTTCTTGTCAATCAATTTTTTTTTTTTTTGTATGTGTGTGTGTGGATAAAATGACTTCGAAGATCCGGTGGTTTGACGACGTGTTTCGCTAAATTATGTTATGTATAAAAATGCGGTAAGATCTAATGCCTGTGGCAACATAAAACATATGAATGCACGCATATAAGTATATAGGTGTATATATAGTTATACATCTGTATATATACTTACAAACACACAAACATATATATCTATACATGTATGCGTGTATGTATAAATGTACAATATAAACAGATATACATATATATATAATTATATATATGCAGATATGTATACACACAAATATACATCCATACACATACATACATACCTATATGTATATACATAAAAATAAACATACAATATATATATTATATGTAATATATACACATTTATGTATATACGTATACATATACATGTACACATACATACACATATATACATATTTATATCCAAACACTTATATATATATATATATACATATATATATATATATATATATATATGTATATACATATATATATACACATTTATATATATGCCTTAGATATATATAGATATATAATAGATAGATACATGTACATGTGTTCAAGTATGTATATCTTTATTGATATAAAGATATATAGAGACAGATAGATATGGACATATATATAGACAGAAATAATATAATGGACAGATATAGAATTATCTTACATAGATTAGGAGTCCTAGTCAGAATTCTAGTACATTGTGCCAATGTATTTAGGTAATGTTTCAGGTGACGGCGAAAAAAGAGGAATAACAAAACAATTGTTCTAGAAAATATATTTAGATTTATTTGATTAAAATCATCTGACTTTCACCATGATAAACATGGTGTCAGAACCATTCAACACTTGGTACAAAAAAATAAAACAGCTTCTGTCTTTGGACCAACAACCCGCTGTTTCGCAGGCATGAAATAAATAAATATTATCTACTAATATGCACAGAATATCTGTATTTAATGTGTGCACACCGGTTGGGCATACCGCAAATAGAGCTTTTCTTTTCGCAGCATGACTCACCAGTGAACATACGATTTTCACTGTCTTCTGTGGCCCTAGCCATAAGAAGATGCAAATGACTATAACTGGAGCGTCAGAGTTTGTAGCTGCCAACTTTACTCTCTACCTCCCGAGCTGCAGTCACAGGCCCAAGCTAGATCCAACAGTTCATTCAGTTCTTCTTCACCAAGTGAGCATTTAGGGAAAGCCTTCTTGCAGGCGGAGGAGTCCTTCGTCTTAGAGGCTACGTCTCTAGCGTAGACGAAGGCAGCGTTGTAGGAGTTTGGTTTCATAGCATTATCGGTTAAGACTTCCACAAGCATGTTCTCTTTTAGTGTGCGATCGGATTCGTCTTTCGCCTGCAGGAGACAAAACATCTTGGGGACGCAGGTGTTGGGATCCAGTTGTCCTACTGCGGATAAAATCAGATCGTCATCTTCCTCAGCTGCTGCTACAACGGATCGGCCGTAACGGAGACGGTACTTTCTTTTAGGGGCTCTGTAGCCATGGCCATGGCCTCGTCCATGGCTAGCACCATGATATCTGCGCTTGCTTATAGCGCTCGTCAAGGCTCCTAGGCCAGCTAGAACGCCGAATGAGGATGCTGCTTGGGCTGCCATCAAACAGGAAAGACCAACGGCCAACAGGAGGACTAGGGCGTTATTCATCTATAATGAAAAGACAAACGTTTATTTATTTAGTATAGTAATATCACAACAGAAATCAGAATGTTATAAGCAAATGATAAACTTCATTCTACATAGCGGATAATGAAGATTGACATCTATGTTAAATACTGTAGTCTTTAAACACCATGATTTATCCAACCTTATGTAAAAGCCAGATTATAAAAAAGTTACTTTTCACAAAATCACATATACACACCTTGAAAATCACTTAGTAGATATTGAACCTCTTAAACGATACGAGACTTAAAACTCTTCTTTCTCCAGTAAGCATGTGTGTTATACTAAGCTCTGGGTCTAAGGCCTTATATATATACTCCAGTGCTTGATACTGTGGAAAAATACCCTTTAATGTTATTGGTCGACTTTTTACACCTCGACCAATAGCGAGTAGTACTGCGCCTTGTGCAAGAAGGATATTGCAGGAAACAATCTATACCTCTGTTGAATATGAATTACAAGATAAGAAGGTAAAGAATATAGATCAGATAAACTTATATGCATAAAGGTGGCCGTCACAGAAATGGAAACGGAAAAGGAAAAACTATAATCAAATAACCTTCACAAAAAAACTTTGGAAATAAAAGTAATTTTTGACTCCGAATCTCTTCCGATAATAACAGAAATAAGCAGAACAACAGAGAGGGGAACATTCTTAATCAATAAAAAGAAAAGATTCCGTAAATTCTATTACAAATTTATTCTATCGCCGTGATTCTGTAATTTCCATTACTCTAATTACTACGTCAATGTGTAAAAATGACAAATAAAATATTAGTAGCATTTCTCAGTTGCAGATTCATGATGATAATGACAATCATGTTGATGACAAGGAACGCAGATAATATGAATAATGAAGGGCGGTAAAGAATGAAAACAGTAATGGCACAGATAATATTACTGCGTATTAGTTGATTACGTTTTTTTCCTCTGTATCTTTTTCCTAAGTGAAATATGTTTATGTTGGATACTTGGGTATGTTACGATTTATTTTTAACATACACATATCCTTGCAGATTTTCTATTTAAACGTTTTTTTTTTTTTTTTTTTTTTTTTTTTTGTAAATGCTGCAACTCATTTACACGATGCCAAATGACTATGATGTCTAAAATATAGTATCTAAAACGAGCCCTTGCACGATTCTCACAGCCGTCCCGGATTGGTTATCGTGTTCAGTATCTGTTGAGTTGAATTTTTTTCTTTGCTTTTAACCGTGATTTTTTTGCTGCCATGTTGAATCTATGTTGTTATGTTATAGCTTAGTATAGGGTTGCCTTTAATAACATTCAACTGATGTGATTATCGTCCTTATCGTGTTGATCTGTGTACCATGTTGGACCCATCTTGACATCATGTTAAATCTAATTGTTATGTTGGATCAACCAGCTCAATCTACAGTATATTGATATGACACATCATCAATAGAGGATTACATATGGTCCTTATAGGTAATAATAAAGCTGAGCTCACCAGAGATTCTCAAATTACCTTCGCATTCACAAGCTCATTAATATTCATTGTTACCAAAAGACTGTGATTCACCTTCATGAGTTACACACTGATTTTATACCTGGAAGATATGTTTAAGTTCAATGCTATGTTTCGAGATTATGTATTGCTCTGACTTCATCGGATATCTTGTTGATTTTAAATTGTACTCCACGAAGGTAAGGTTGCAAGGAAACTATAAATCACGTCTCTAACATATGATAATCGGTGAGGAAGAAGGAAATGTTACAGCAATACATAACCCTTGCGGAAGGGAAAGTTAAAACACATTGGTTTGTCACGTGAAGTAGAAGATGAATTAACAGGTTAAACAGTGCATATGTACGCATGCATACATGTATGTGTATAAGAGTTTGTGAAGAATTCTATATGACAAGCATGTAAGACATAGGTTATGTAGAATATAACAAAAGATACGGAGAATATCATTAACCTACACAGTTCAGTAATATGATATAGACATAGCTTGATTATAGTAATTGCATTATATTAAATTACATCAAACGTTTATCCTAATTCACTTGCGAATGCAGGCCATATTTCATTTCCATCTTTTTATTATATATATAAATATATATTTAAAGATTGTTGTTATTCGAAAAATATCGATGATCCAATTTAGCGGTGTATAACCATGTATATGTTTATACATATATAAATTTATGTATATGCATTAAGTTATAAAAATAAAAATATAAACAGATACATCAATACATTGATAGATGTACATGTGTACAAGTATATATATATCTTTATAGATATAAAGATATACATATATACATAGATATAGATATATAAATAGACACAGATATAATATATATCACAGACATAGATTTATCTTTACATTTACTAAGATTAGGAGTCCTAGTCAGAATTCTTGTACACTGTGCCAATGTATATAGGTAATGTTTCAGGTGACGGCGAAAAAAAGAGGAATAACAAAACAATTGTTCTAGATAATATATTTAGATTTATTTGTTTAAAATCATCTGACTTTCACCATGGTAAACATGGTGTCAGAACCATACAACATTTGGTACAAAAAATAAAACAGCTTCTGTCTTTGGATCAATAACCTGCAGTTTCGCAGGCATGAAACAAATAAATATCTACTAATAGGCACAGAATATCTGTATTTAATGTGTGCACACCAATTGGGCATACCGCAATTAGAGCTTTTCTTTTCGCAGCATGACTCACCAGTGAAGATACGATTTTCACTGTCCAACGGACATTAGAGACACTTGGCCTTTTTTCACCCTTCTGTGGCCCTAGCCATAGGAAGATGCAAATGACTATAACTGGAGCGTCAGAGTTTGTAGCTGCCAACTTTACTCTCTTCCTCCCGAGCTGCAGTCACAGCCCCAAGCTAGATCCAACAGCTCATTCAGTTCTTCTTCACCAAGTGAACATTTGGGGAAAGCCTTCTTGCAGGCGGAGGAGTCCTTCGTCTCAGTGGCTACGTCTCTAGCGTAGACGAAGGCAGCGTTGTAGGAGTTTGGCTTCATAGTATTATCGGTTAGGACTTCCACAAGCATGTTCTCTTTTAGTGTGCGATCGGATTCGTCTTTCGCCTGCAGGAGACAAAACATCTTGGGGACGCAGGTGTTGGGATCCAGTTGTCCTACTGCGGATAAAATCAGATCGTCATCTTCCTCAGCTGCTGCTACAACGGATCGGCCGTAACGGAGACGGTACTTTCTTTTAGGGGCTCTGTAGCCATGGCCATGGCCTCGTCCATGGCTTGCACCGTGATATCTGCGCTTGCTTATAGCGCTCGTCAAGGCTCCTAGGCCAGCCAGAACGCCGAATGAGGATGCTGCTTGGGCTGCCATCAAGCAGGAAAGACCAACGGCCAACAGGAGGACTAGGGCGTTATTCATCTAAAATGAAAAGGCAAACGTTTATTTATTTAGTATAGTAAATCACAACAGAAATCAGAATGTTATAAGCAAATGATGAACTTCATTCTACATAGCAGATAATGAAGATTGACTTCTATGTTAAATACTGTAGTCTTTAAACACCATGATTTATCCAACCTTATATAAAAGCCAGATTATAAAAAGTTACTTTTCACAAAATCACATACACACACCTTGCAAATCACTCAGTAGATATTGAACCTCTTAAACGAAACGAGACTTAAAGCTCTTCTTTCTCCAGTAAGTATGTGTGTTATACTAAGCTCTGGGTCTAAGGCCTTATATATACCCCAGTGCTTGATACTGTGGAAAAATACCCTTTAATATTATTGGTCGACTTTTTACGCCTGGACCAATAGCGAGACAGTATTACTGCGCCTTGTGCAAGAAGGATATTGCAGGAAGCAATCTATACTTCTGTTGAATATGAATTACAAGATAAGAAGGTAAAGAATAAAGATCAGATAAACTTATATGCATAAAGGTGGCCGTCACAGAAATGGAAACGGAAAAGGAAAAACTATAATCAAATAACCTTCACAAAAAACTTCGGAAATAAAAGTAAGTTTTGACTCCGTATCTCTTCCGATAATAACAGAAATAAGCAGAACAACAGAGAGGGAAACATTCTTAATCAATAAAAAGGAAAGATTCCGTAAATTTTATTACAAATTTATTCTATCGCCGTAATTCTGTAATTTCCATTACTCTAATTACTACGTCAATGTGTAAAATGACAAATAAAATATTAGTAGCATTTCTCAGATGCAGATTCATGATGATAATGACAATTATGTTGATGACAAGGAACATGGGTATGCAGATAATATGAATAATGAAGGGCGGTAAAGAATGAAAACGGTAATGGCACATATAATATTACGACGTATTAGTTGATTACGTTTTTTTCATCTATATCTTTTTCCTAAGTGAAATATGTTTATGTTGGATACTTGGGTATGTTACGATTTATTTTTAACATACACATATCTTTTTTTTTATTTAAACTTTTTTTTTTTTTTTTTTTTTTTTGTAAATGCTGCAACTCATTTTCACGATGCCAAATGACTATGATGTGTAAAATATAGTATCTAAAACGAGCCCTTGCACGATTCTCACAGCCGTCCCGGATTGGTTATCGTGTTCAGTATCTGTTGAGTTGAATTTTTTTCTTTGATTTTAACCGTGATTTTTTTGCTGCCATGTTGAATCTATGTTGTTATGTTATAGCTTAGTATAGGGTTGCCTTTAATAACATTCAACTGATGTGATTATCGTCATTATCGTGTTGATCTGTGTACCATGTTGGACCCATCTTGACATCATGTTAAATCTAATTGTTATGTTGGATCAACCAGCTCAATCTACAGTATATTGATATGACACATCATCAATAGAGGATTACATATGGTCCTTATAGGTAATAATAAAGCTGAGCTCACCAGAGATTCTCAAATTACCTTCGCATTCACAAGCTCATTAATATTCATTGTTACCAAAAGACTGTGATTCACCTTCATGAGTTACACACTGATTTTATACCTGGAAGATATGTTTAAGTTCAATGCTATGTTTCGAGATTATGTATTGCTCTGACTTCATCGGATATCTTGTTGATTTTTAATTGTACTCCACGAAGGTAAGGTTGCAAGGAAACTATAAATTACGTCTCTAACATATGATAATCGGTGAGGAAGAAGGAAATGTTACAGCAATACATAACCCTTGCGGAAGGGAAAGTTAAAACACATTGGTTTGTCACGTGAAGTAGAAGATGAATTAACAGGTTAAACAGTGCATATGTACGCATGCATACATGTATGTGTATAAGAGTTTGTGAAGATTTCTATATGACAAGCATGTAAGATATAGGTTATGTAGAATATAACAAAAGATACGGAGAATATCATTAACCTACACAGTTCAGTAATATGATATAGACATAGCTTGATTATAGTAATTGCATTATATTAAATTATATCAAACGTTTATCCTAATTCACTTGCGAATGCAGGCCATATTTTATTTCCATCTTTTTATTATATATATAAATATATATTTAAAGATTGTTGTTATTCGAAAAATATCGATGATCCAATTTAGCGGTGTATAACCATGTATATGTTTATACATATATAAATTTATGTATATGCATTAAGTTATAAAAATAAAAATATAAACAGATACATCAATACATTGATAGATGTACATGTGTACAAGTATATATATATCTTTATAGATATAAAGATATACATATATACATAGATATAGATATATAAATAGACACAGATATAATATATATCACAGACATAGATTTATCTTTACATTTACTAAGATTAGGAGTCCTAGTCAGAATTCTTGTACACTGTGCCAATGTATATAGGTAATGTTTCAGGTGACGGCGAAAAAAAGAGGAATAACAAAACAATTGTTCTAGATAATATATTTAGATTTATTTGTTTAAAATCATCAGACTTTCACCATGGTAAACATGGTGTCAGAACCATACAACATTTGGTACAAAAAATAAAACAGCTTCTGTCTTTGGATCAATAACCCGCAGTTTCGCAGGCATGAAACAAATAAATATCTACTAATAGGCACAGAATATCTGTATTTAATGTGTGCACACCAATTGGGCATACCGCAATTAGAGCTTTTCTTTTCGCAGCATGACTCACCAGTGAAGATACGATTTTCACTGTCCAACGGACATTAGAGACACTTGGCCTTTTTTCACCCTTCTGTGGCCCTAGCCATAGGAAGATGCAAATGACTATAACTGGAGCGTCAGAGTTTGTAGCTGCCAACTTTACTCTCTTCCTCCCGAGCTGCAGTCACAGCCCCAAGCTAGATCCAACAGCTCATTCAGTTCTTCTTCACCAAGTGAACATTTGGGGAAAGCCTTCTTGCAGGCGGAGGAGTCCTTCGTCTCAGTGGCTACGTCTCTAGCGTAGACGAAGGCAGCGTTGTAGGAGTTTGGCTTCATAGTATTATCGGTTAGGACTTCCACAAGCATGTTCTCTTTTAGTGTGCGATCGGATTCGTCTTTCGCCTGCAGGAGGCAAAACATTTTGGGGACGCAGGTGTTGGGATCCAGTTGTCCTACTGCGGATAAAATCAGATCGTCATCTTCCTCGGCTGCTCCTACAACGGATCGGCCGTAACGGAGACGGTACTTTCTTTTAGGGGCTCTGTAGCCATGGCCATGGCCTCGTCCATGGCTAGCACCATGATATCTGCGCTTGCTTATAGCGCTCGTCAAGGCTCCTAGGCCAGCCAGAACGCCGAATGAGGATGCTGCTTGGGCTGCCATCAAGCAGGAAAGACCAACGGCCAACAGGAGGACTAGGGCGTTATTCATCTAAAATGAAAAGGCAAACGTTTATTTATTTAGTATAGTAAATCACAACAGAAATCCGAATGTTATAAGCAAATGATGAACTTCATTCTACATAGCGGATAATGAAGATTGACTTCTATGTTAAATACTGTAGTCTTTAAACATCATGATTTATCCAACCTTATATAAAAGCCAGATTATAAAAAGTTACTTTTCACAAAATCACATACATACACACCTTGCAAATCACTCAGTAGATATTGAACCTCTTAAACGAAACGAGACTTAAAGCTCTTCTTTCTCCAGTAAGCATGTGTGTTATACTAAGCTCTGGGTCTAAGGCCTTATATATATACCCCAGTGCTTGATACTGTGGAAAAATACCCTTTAATGTTATTGGTCGACTTTTTACGCCTGGACCAATAGCGAGACAGTATTACTGCGCCTTGTGCAAGAAGGATATTGCAGGAAGCAATCTATACTTCTGTTGAATATGAATTACAAGATAAGAAGGTAAAGAATAAAGATCAGATAAACTTATATGCATAAAGGTGGCCGTCACAGAAATGGAAACGGAAAAGGAAAAAACTATAATCAAATAACCTTCACAAAAAACTTTGGAAATAAAAGTAATTTTTGACTCCGAATCTCTTCCGATAATAACAGAAATAAGCAGAACAACAGAGAGGGGAACATTCTTAATCAATAAAAAGGAAAGATTCTGTAAATTTTATTACAAATTTATTCTATCGCCGTGATTCTGTAATTTCCATTACTCTAATTACTACATCAATGTGTAAAAATGACAAATAAAATATTAGTAGCATTTCTCAGTTGCAGATTCATGATGATAATGACAATCATGTTGATGACAAGGAACGCAGATAATATGAATAATGAAGGGCGGTAAAGAATGAAAACGGTAATGGCACATATAATATTACGACGTATTAGTTGATTACGTTTTTTTCATCTGTATCTTTTTCCTAAGTGAAATATGTTTATGTTGGATACTTGGGTATGTTACGATTTATTTTTAACATACACATATCCTTGCAGATTTTCTATTTAAACTTTTTTTTTTTTTTTTTTTTTTTTTTGTAAATGCTGCAACTCATTTTCACGATGCCAAATGACTATGATGTCTAAAATATAGTATCTAAAACGAGCCCTTGCACGATTCTCACAGCCGTCCCGGATTGGTTATCGTGTTCAGTATCTGTTGAGTTGAATTTTTTTCTTTGATTTTAACCGTGATTTTTTTGCTGCCATGTTGAATCTATGTTGTTATGTTATAGCTTAGTATAGGGTTGCCTTTAATAACATTCAACTGATGTGATTATCGTCATTATCGTGTTGATCTGTGTACCATGTTGGACCCATCTTGACATCATGTTAAATCTAATTGTTATTTTGGATCAACCAGCTCAATCTACAGTATATTGATATGACACATCATCAATAGAGGATTACATATGGTCCTTATAGGTAATAATAAAGCTGAGCTCACCAGAGATTCTCAAATTACCTTCGCATTCACAAGCTCATTAATATTCATTGTTACCAAAAGACTGTGATTCACCTTCATGAGTTACACACTGATTTTATACTAGGAAGATATGTTTAAGTTCAATGCTATGTTTCGAGATTATGTATTGCTCTGACTTCATCGGATATCTTGTTGATTTTAAATTGTACTCCACGAAGGTAAGGTTGCAAGGAAACTATAAATCACGTCTCTAACATATGATAATCGGTGAGGAAGAAGGAAATGTTACAGCAATACATAACCCTTGCGGAAGGGAAAGTTAAAACACATTGGTTTGTCACGTGAAGTAGAAGATGAATTAACAGGTTAAACAGTGCATATGTACGCATGCATACATGTATGTGTATAAGAGTTTGTGAAGAATTCTATATGACAAGCATGTAAGATATAGGTTATGTAGAATATAACAAAAGATACGGAGAATATCATTAACCTACACAGTTCAGTAATATGATATAGACATAGCTTGATTATAGTAATTGCATTATATTAAATTACATCAAACGTTTATCCTAATTCACTTGCGAATGCAGGCCATATTTTATTTCCATCTTTTTATTATATATAAATATATATTTAAAGATTGTTGTTATTCGAAAAATATCGATGATCCATTTAGCGGTGTATAACCATGTATATGTTTATACATATATAAATTTATGTATATGCATTAAGTTATAAAAATAAAAATATAAACAGATACATCAATACATTGATAGATGTACATGTGTACAAGTATATATATATCTTTATAGATATAAAGATATACATATATACATAGATATAGATATATAAATAGACACAGATATAATATATATCACAGACATAGATTTATCTTTACATTTACTATGATTAGCAGTCCTAGTCAAAAATTTTGTACACTGTGCCAATGTATATAGGTAATGTTTCAGGTGACGGCGAAAAAAAGAGGAATAACAAAACAATTGTTCTAGAAAATATATTTAGATTTATTTGTCTAAAATCATCTGACTTTTCACCATGATAAACATGGTGTCAGAACCATACAACATTTGGTACAAAAAATAAAACAGCTTCTGTCTTTGATCAACAACCCGCAGTTTCGCAGGCATGAAACAAATAAATATTATCTACTAATAGGCACAGAATATCTGAATTTAATGTGTGCACACCAATTGGGCATACCGCAATTAGAGCTTTTCTTTTCGCAGCATGACTCACCAGTGAACATACGATTTCACTGTCCAACGGATATTAGAGACACTTGGCCTTTTTTCACCTCTCTGTGGCCCTAGCCATAGGAAGATGCAAATGACTATAACTGGAGCGTCAGAGTTTGTAGCTGCCAACTTTACTCTCTTCCTCCCGAGCTGCAGTCACAGCCCCAAGCTAGATCCAACAGCTCATTCAGTTCTTCTTCACCAAGTGAACATTTGGGGAAAGCCTTCTTGCAGGCGGAGGAATCCTTCGTCTCAGTGGCTACGTCTCTAGCGTAGACGAAGGCAGCGTTGTAGGAGTTTGGCTTCACAGTATTATCGGTTAGGACTTCCACAAGCATGTTCTCTTTTAGTGTGCGATCGGATTCGTCTTTCGCCTGCAGGAGACAAAACATCTTGGGGACGCAGGTGTTGGGATCCAGTTGTCCTACTGCGGATAAAATCAGATCGTCATCTTCATCAGCTGCTGCTGCAACGGATCGGCCGTAACGGAGACGGTACTTTCTTTTAGGGGCTCTGTAGCCATGGCCATGGCCTCGTCCATGGCTAGCACCATGATATCTGCGCTTGCTTATAGCGCTCGTCAAGGCTCCTAGGCCAGCCAGAACGCCGAATGAGGATGCTGCTTGGGCTGCCATCAAACAGGAAAGACCAACGGCCAACAGGAGGACTAGGGCGTTATTCATCTAAAATGAAAAGGCAAACGTTTATTTTTTTAGTATAGTAAATCATAATGGGAATCAGAATGTTATAAGCAAATGATGAACTTCATTCTACATAGCGAATAATGAAGATTGACTTCTATGTTAAATACTGTAGTCTTTAAACACCATGATTTATCCAACCTTATGTAAAAGCCAGATTATAAAAAAGTTACTTTTCACAAAATCACATACACACACCTTGCGAATCACTCAGTAGATATTGAACCTCTTAAACGATACGAGACTTATAGCTCTTCTTTCTCCGGTAAGCATGTGTGTTATACTAAGTTCTGGGTCTAAGACCTTATATATGCCCCAGTGCTTGATACTGTGGAAAAATACCCTTTAATATTATTGGTCGACTTTTTACGCCTGGACCAATAGCGAGACAGTATTACTGCGCCTTGTGCAAGAAGGATATTGCAGGAAGCAATCTATACCTCTGTTGAATATGAATTACAAGATAAGAAAGTAAAGAATAAAGATCAGATAAACTTATATGCATAAAGGTGGCCGTCACAGAAATGGAAACGAAAAAGGAAAAAACTATAATCAAATAACCTTCACAAAAAAGCTTTGGAAAGAAGTAATTTTTAACTCCGAATCTCTTCCGATAATAACAGAAATAAGCAGAACAACAGAGAGGGGAACATTCTTAATCAACAAAAAGGAAAGATTCCGTAAATTCTATTACAAATTTATTCTGTCGCCGTAATTCTGTAATTTCCATTACTCTAATTACTATGCCAATGTGTACATCCGTGTAAAAATGACAAATAAAATATTAGTAGCATTACTCAGTTGCAGATTCATGATGATAATGATAATCATGTTGACGATGACAAGGATCATGAGTACGCAGACAATATGAATAATGAAGAGTGATAAAGAATGAAAACAGTAATGACACATATAATATTATTACGTATTAGCTGATTACGTTTTTTCATCTGTATATTTTTCCCAAGTGAAATATGTTTATGCTGGATACTTGGGTATGTTACTATTTATTTTTAACATACATGTATCCTTGCAGATTTTCTATTCAAAACGCTATTTATTTATTTATTCATTTTGTAAATGCTGAAACTCATTTACACGATGACAAATGACTATAATGTCTAAAATATAGTATCTAAAACGAGCCCTTGCACGATTCTCACAGCCGTCACGGATTAGGTTATCGTGTTCAGTATCTGTCGAGTTGAATTTTTTCTTTGATTTTAACTGTGATTTTTTTTTCTTCCATGTTGAATATATGTTTTATTAGTATAGGGTTGCCTTTATTAACATTTAACTGTTGTGATCAACGTTATCATCGTGTTGGATCTGTCTACCATGTTGGACCCGTCTTGACATGTTAAATCTAATGGTTACGCTGGATCAACTCAATCTACAGTATATTGATATGACACATCATTAATTCAGGATTACTTACGGTCCCTATATGTAATAATAAAGATGAGATCACCAAAGATTCTCAGATTACCTTCGCACTCACCAGGCCAAGCTCATTAATATTCATTGTTACCAAGAAACTGTGATTCACCTTCATGAGTTACACACTGATTTTATACCTGGAAGATATGCTTAAGTCCAATGCTATGTTTCGAGTCTATGTATTGCTCTGACTTCATTGGATAACTTGTTTAAACTGTGCTCCACGAAACGGTAAAGTCTGGTTTCTCTTTGAATGAAAGACAATGGGGTGATGACAGGGAATGAAAACAAGAGAGAGCCAGAGGGGGCGGGCAAGTGAGGGAGGGAGATAGTAGGAGAGAAATAAAGAGAAAGTGAGAGAGTGAGAACGAGATGTAGGAAAAGAGAGGGAGGAAGAGAGAAAGAGGGGGAGAAAGGAGGGAGAAAAAGAGAGAGAGAAAGAGGGGGGTGGGGGGTCAGGGGGACACATGCTTAAAAATTAGCTGTTTAGGGCAGTCGAAGAAATCCTATATGCATTGCTAACTATAACTTAGCTTCAACTAAATAATAAGTATAAGGATAATAATGACGATATGTATGCATGCCCGCGCGCACATGAGCGCACACACGGATTTGCAAATGCTGGGTTAATCTTCCGTAGATACGACAGTGGTGGCTTGTGGCATCTATGAGATGAACAGGCTTCGGGAGTTAACCCTAAGGAAAAATCCGGAGTCGGAGTCCCTGAGGAAGTTCTGGCAACTCCGACGACGCCGCAGGTGCGAAACTATTCGTTTATTCATTTATTTGTTATTATTATCTATAAGGTTACTCCAAAGAACTATTCATTTTATAAAGTGCTTCGATAACCCCGGAAATGGCTTAATCTCCCCTTAATATCTAGTTTCTATCTATATCTATATATATGAATATATATATATATATATACATATATATATGCATATATATATATATATATATATATATATACATATATATATAAGATTGTCTGCATTCGCAGGTATACTAGCATAACCATTTGATATTCAATATAATTCAATATAATACAATTATTGTAATCTATGTCACATTACCGAAATGTGTATGTTAATGATTTTCTCCATATCTTTTGTTATATTCTACATAATCTATATCTTACATGCTTGTCATATACATATATTCACAAACTCGCACACACACACACACACACACACACAAATACACACATACATATATATGTGTGTGTGTGAGTGTGCATACATATTCATTAATTCATATGCATGTACAAGTATTTCTCCTACCTTCTTTCTTTCCCTCTATCTTTGGCCGCCTTTCTGTTTATGACTAAAACGTACGCGGGAAAGGTTCCACGTGATTTAATAATAGGTTATCGGTTTCGTCGTCTCTTCCTTCTTTTCTCATCCTATAATTTCTTCTTTTCTTTTTTTATGGCAATCCTTCATTGGTATATTTTTTTCTTTTCAATACATTTTTCTTCTTGTGGATAAAACGACTTAGAAAGATCCGTGGTTTGACGACGCGTTTCGCTTATTATATTGTGTAAAAATGTGCAAGATCCAAGGCCTGTGACTACATAAAACACATACACAAGGGCATGGATATACGCACACATACAGGCATTTGCATACTTATACGCACTTTTACACGTTTTGATATATACACATACGCCCATACGTCTTTTCACAAACATTCAAACACTCATAGATGATGAACCTATGAGAGGTTCAACGCTTCCATTGATTTTTTTTTTTTTTTTATAAGAAAAGCAGTTAATCAATACACACACTGGCATCCTATATCAGTCAAGTAATCGCATATTAATCCATAGTTAATAATTGGGACGTGAGCTTGATTACCTTAAAGCGTAAACTTTTCTTGTTGACACATTTTGTGATGTAGGTTGACTAGGAACTATGTATGTAGGAGCTTGATAGGAGGTTCCTACAAGAGTATGGTGAATGGTGAGCTTAGGCTGTAAGGCAGACAACCAAGATGTCGATTCCTCTAGTGATAAGATAATCGGTGAATAAGAAGGGAGTGTTACAGCAATTCATAACTCTTGCGGAAGGGAAAGTCAAAACACATTGGTATGTCACGTGAAATAGAAGATGAATTAACAGGTTAAACAGTAAATATGTACGCATACACACATGTATGTGCATGAGAGTTTATGAAGATTTCTATATGACAAGCATGTAAGATATAAGTTATGCAGAATATAAGAAAATATACGGAGAATATCATTAACATACACATTTCAGTAATATGATATAGACATAGCTTGATTACAGTAATTGCATTATATTAAATCATATCAAACGTTTATCCTAATTCTTTATCATATATATAGATATATATTTACTGATTGTCGTTATTCGAAAAATATCGATTATCCAATTTAGCGGTGTCAGGAAAATTGTGTGTATGTATGTATGTTTGTACGTATGTATGAATGTATATATATATATATATATATATATATATATATATATATATATATATATATATATATATACAGCCCTGGAAACTAGTCCGGAAGGGGAGATGAAGCCGTTTCCGTGGAGATAACGAGGTAAAATTAATAGTTCTTGGATAATAGCAACACATAAATGAATAGTTAAATAGATAAATTATAACAGATAAACACCAGTAATAAACAAGTTACGACACTGGTTTCTTGACTTCAGTTTGAAAACGCAGATGCACATTTGTATATCATTAAAGGGCAAACAACACCAAGTTTCCCATCACTAAGGCAGGAATATTGCTTATCCTCTACTAATTTGCAAAGGAGTAATAAAAAAGTAATCGATTATTCTTTTCGATTGCTATTGTGGCGGAGGAATGAATGACAGGTCGATTGTGTGGTGGAGGAATGGGAGAGTGGTGGAGTGATGGAGGAATGGGAGAGTGGTGGTGTGGTGGAGGAACTGCAAAGTGATAGTGCAGTTGAGGAATTGACTGATGGTGGTATAGCACTCGTATATACACACACACATACATATAAACAGATGAACATATATACATATATATATGAATGCACACATATATGTATATATATGTATATATATATTTATATATATGTATATGTATATGTATATATATTTATATGTATATATGTATATATATTTACTAATTCACAAACATATACATCTATATACATGTATGTGTGTATGCATATATGTACATATATAAACAGATAAACATATATATATATAATCATATATATGCAAATATACATATACAGTTAAATATACATACCTATATATACATACATACACACGTATATATGTATATACAGAAATGTACATACATACACACATTATCTGTATGTATGTATGTATGTATAAAAATATGTATATATACACATATATAATACATATACATATACATGTACACATATATACATATATTCATATCAACATACATATATGTATATATTATAAACATACACGCACACACACACACACGTATATATATATATATATATATATATATATATATATATATATATATATATATGCATTTAGTTACAAAAATAAATATATAAATAGATATATCAATATATAGATACATGTACATATGTACAAGTATATATATATATATATCTTTATAGATATAAAGATATACATATATACATAGATATACATATATAAATAGACAGATATAACATATATCACAGATACAGATTTATCTTTACATATACTTTACATAAGATTAGGAGTCCTAGTCAGAATTCTTGTACACTGTGCCAATGTATATAGGTAATGTTTCAGGTGACGGCGAAAAAGAGAGGAATAACAAAACAATAGAAAATGTATTTAGATTCATTTGTTTAAAATCATCAGACTTTCACCATGGTAAGCAACATGGTGTCAGAACCATACATTTGGTGCAGAAAATAAAACAGCTTCTGTCTTTGGATCAACAACCCGCTGATCCGCAGGCATGAAACAAATAAATATTATCTACTAATAGGCACAGAATATCTGTATACAATGTATGCACACCAGTCGGGCATACCGCAATTAGAGCTTTTCTCTTCACAGTATGACTCACCAGTGAACATACAATTTTCACTATCCAACGGACATTAGAGACACTAGGACCTTCTTCACCCTTCTGTGGCCCTAGCCATAGGAAGATGCCAACAACTCTAACTGGAGCGTCAGAGTTTGTAGCTGCCAACTTTACTCTTTTCCTCCCGAGCCGCAGTCACAGCTCCAAGCTAGATCCAACAGCTCATTCAGTTCTTCTTCACCAAGTGAGCATTTGGGGAAAGCCTTCTTGCAGGCGGAGGAGTCCTTCGTCTTAGTGGCCACATCTCTAGCATAGACGAAGGCAGTGTTGTAGGAGTTTGGCTTCATAGTATTATCGGTTAGGACTTCCACAAGCATGTTCTCTTTTAGGGTACGATCGGATTCATCCTTCGCCTGCAGGAGGCAAAACATCTTGGGGACGCAGGTGTTGGGATCCAGTTGTCCTACTGCGGATAAAATCAGGTCGTCATCTTCATCAGCTGCTGCTGCAACGGACCGACCGTAGCGGAGACGGTACTTTCTTTTAGGGGCTCTGTAGCCATGGCCATGGCCGCGTCCATGGCTAGCACCGTGATATCTGCGCTTGCTTACAGCGCTCGTCAAGGCTCCTAGGCCAGCTAGAACGCCGAATGAGGATGCTGCTTGGGCTGCCATCAAGCAGGAAAGACCAACGGCCACCAGAAGGATTAGGGCGCTATTCATCTAAAACGAAAAGGCAAACGTTTATTCTCTTAATATAGTAAATTACATTGGGAATCAGAATGTTATAAGCAAATGATGAACTTCATTCTACGTAGCGGATAATGAAGATTGACCCCTATGTTCAATACTGTAGTCTATAAACACTGTGATTTATTAAACCTGAAAAAATAATCACAAATTCACATATACACACCTTGCAAATCACTCAGTAGATACTGAACCTCTGAAACGATACGAGACTTAAAGCTCTTCTTTCTCCAGTAAGCATGTGTGTTATACTAATCTCCTGTTGTTTGAGATTCTCTGGGTCTAAGGCCTTATATATGCCCCAGCGCCTGATACTGTGGAAAAATACCCTTTAATGTTATTGGTCGACCTTTTACGCCTCGACCAATAGCGAGACAGTATTGCTGCGACTTGTGCAAGAAGGGTATTGCAGGAAGCAATCTATATCTCTGTTGAATATGAATTACAAGATAAAGAAGAAAGTAAAGAAAAGATCAGATAAACTTAATTGTATAAAGTTGGCCGTCGCAGAAATGGAAACCAAAAGGAAGAAGTAGAATCAATTACCATTCACAAAAATGCTTTGGAAGTAAAAGTCAGTTTAACTCCGAATCTCTTCCGATAAAAAAAAGAAGAAAAAAAAACAGAATAACAGAGAGGGGAACATTCTTAATCAATAAAAATGAAAGATTCCGTAAATTCTACTACAAATTAATTCATCAAACAACTATCGCCGTAATTCCGTAATTTCAATTGCTCTAATTACTATGTCAATTAATACATCTGTGTAAAAATGACAAATAGATTATCATTAGTAGTATTACTCAGTTGCAGATGCCTGATGATAATGATAATGATGGTGACGATGACAACAAGGATCATGGGTACGCAGATAATATGAATAATGAAGGGCGGTAAAGAATGAGAACAATAATGGCACAGATAATATTACTACGTATTAGTTGATTACGTTTTTTTCATCTGTAACTTTTTTCTAACTGAAATTTGTGTATGCTGAATACTTAGGCATGTTAGGATTTTTGACATACATGTATCTTGCAGATTTTGTATATAAAACGTGATTTTTTTTTTTAAGTACTGCAACTCAATTACACGACAAATGGCAAATTACACGATGACAAATGGCTATGATGTCTAAAATATATTATCTAAAAGGAGTCAGTTTCAATCAAGGTTACATAGCCATTGCACGATTCTCACTGCCATCCCGGATTAGGTTATCGTGTTCAGTTTAGAGTATCTGTCGAGTTGAATTTTTTCTTTGATTTTAACTGTGATTTTTCTTGCTGCTATGTTGAATCTATGTTGTTATGTTGTAGCTTAGTATAGGGTTGTCTTTATTAATATTTAACTGTTGCGATCAACGTCATTATCGTGCTGGATCTATCTATCATGTTGAAACCATCTTGACATCATGTTAAATCTAACTTTTATGCTGGATCAACCACGCTCAATCTACAGTATCTAGATAGGACGCATCATCAATTTAGGATTGCATACACTCCCTATAGGTAATGATAAAGTTAAGCTCACCAGAGATTCTCAGGTTACCTTCACACTCACCAGGCCAAGCTCATTAATATTCATTGTTACCAAGAAACTGATTCACCTTTCACCTGATTTTATACCTGGAAGAAAATTTCAGGGCTATTTTTCGATTCTGTCTATTGCTCTGACTTTATCGGATATCTTGTTGATTTTAAAATGTTCTCCACGAAACGGTAAAGTCTGGTTTACATTTGAATGAAAATTAATTGTAGAAGAAAAAATGTAGCTAAAAGAAAGGCTCTAAGAAGGCATGGCGATTATGTATAATGAAAATTGTTTATGAAGGAGGCTGAGGCAAGAATGGAGGAAGGAAAAGAAAGGAATATAGCAATAAAGAGAAAGGAGACAAATTGCTGGAAAGCGTTTTACAGTACCTACAAAAATGGCTGCAATGAAAGATGTTAATCTCAAAAAAGGAAAGAAAAAAAGAGAGAAAAAACGATGAACAAGACGGAAAGGGGGATGAAAGGGAATGAAAACAAGAGAGAGGGGGGGAGGGAAGAGAGGGAGGGAGACAGTAGGAGAGTATGCGGGCATGCATACGCACACAGATTTGCGAATATTGGATAGTGATGCCTTGTGGCATCTTTAAGATGAACAGGCTTCGGGAGTCAACCCTGAGGAAAAATCCGGAGCCGGCGTCCCTGAGGCAGTTCGTTGTTACTTGCGGACTCGTTCTGGTAACTCCGGCGACGCCGTAGGTGCCAAACTATTCGTTTATTGATTTATTTGTTATTATTATCTATAAGGTTACTCCAAAGAATTATTGATTTTATAAAGTGCCTCGATAACCCCGGAAATGGCTTAATCTCCCCTTCATCACGGCTAGTTTCCAGGACTATATATGTATCTATATATATGTATTTATGTATGTATACATACACCATATAATTCAATACAATACAATTATTGTAATCTATATCACATTACCGAAATGTATATATTAATGATATTCTCCGTATTTATTATACTCTACATAACCTATATCTTACATGCTTGTCATATAGAAATTTTCAAAAACTCACACACATGTATGCATGCACACATATTCACTGTTTAACCTGTCAGTTCATCTTCTGCCTCACGTGAATTACCAATGGGTTTGTCTTTCCCTTCGGAAAGAGCTATATATTGCTGTAACACTTCCTTCTCCGATTATCATATGCTAGATACGTGATTCATAGCTATCTTTGCACCCCAGTATGACAGACAGGCTCCCGAGGGGAGCCAAGGAGCAATACCTCGTTCCAAGGAGGAGCAATTTCACTCCAACCTTGCTCTTTCATAGAGGAATCAAGACATCTTGGTTGTCTGCCTTACAGCCTAAGCTCACCATTCGCCATACTCTTGTAGGACCCATCTATTGGGCTCTTAAAATCATAGCTTCTAGTTGGCCTACATCACAAAAATATGTAAGCAAGAAAAGTTAACGGGTAGGGTTAAGTTCATGTCTTAATTTTTAACCATGGGTTAATAATTTGTCGTCAAACCACCGAATCTTTCGAAGTCGTTTTATCCACTTGAAGAAAAATGTATTGACAAGAAAAGAATATGTCCATGAAGGATTGCCATAAAAAGAGAGGACATTACAGGACGAAAAAATTTTGGTTTGCCATTAGCAGAAAAGCGGCCAGATAGATAGAGGGAGATATATATATATATATATATGTATATATATATATATATATATATATATATATATATATATATATATATTATTATATTGTGGTGTGTGTGTGTGTGTGTGTGTGTGTGTATGTATGTATCAACATAGTAGTATACATATTTATTCACATATTCGTGTATAGGTATATATATATATATATATATATATATATATTATATTATATTATTATATTTGTGTGTGTGTGTGTGTGTGTGTATTCACATACACACATTCTCTCTCTCTCTCTCTCTCTCTCTCTCTCTCTCTATATATATATATATATATATATATATATATATATATATATATATATATATATATATATATAATGTCGACTATGGCATTATTGTCTCTACCTACTCCTGTATAGGTAGATTCAATGTCTGGGCGAAAGAACATGCGGAGCAAGCTGTTGCTCCGTCTCTCCACGCAAGATGACGGGTCCAAAGGAACGGCATAGACCGATACGGATTGGCACCTGCGGCGTCGCCGGAGTTGCCAGAACGAGGTCGCAAGCAACAACGAACTGCCTCAGGGACTCAGGGATAGCAATACATATATGATTCATTCGACTGGCCTAAAAAGCTCATTTTTGAGCATGTGCCCCCGCCCCCTCCATTTTTTTCCACATTACATAATTTAGCGAAACGCGTCGTCAAACCACCGGATCTTTCGAAGTCGTTTTATCCATGAAAAATGTATTGACGAGAAAAAAAATATGCCCATGAAGGATTGCCACAAAAATATATATATATAATAAATAATAATAACAATGAATAGATAAATAAATAAAGAAGGAAGAGACGACGAAACCGACAACCTGTTATTAAATCACGTGGTACCTTTCTCATGTACGTTTTGGTTTGTCATAAGCAGAAAGGCGGCCAATTAGATAAAAATTTTTCTACTTGTGGATAAAACGACTTTGAAAGGCGTTTCGCTATTATATTGTGTAAAAATGCGGTAAGATCCAAGGCCTGTGGCTACATAAAACACAGCACACATACAGGCATTTGCATATTTATACGGACTTTACAAAATTTGATGTACACACATACGCCCATACGTCTTTTCACAAACGTTCAAACACTTATAGATGATAAACTTACAAGAGGTTCAACGTTTCCATTGACTTTTTTACCATAACAAAAACAGTTAAACAATACACGCACTGGCAACCTATGTCAGTCAAGTAACCGCATATCAACCCATGGTTAATAAATGGGTGAGCCTGGTGCATACCTTACCTTAAAGTGTAAACTTTTCTTTTTTACACATTTTGTAATGTTGGTTGATTAGAAACTGTGAATGTGTTACAGCAACACATAACCTTTGCGGAAAGGAAAGTCAAAACACACTGGTATGTCACGTAAAGTAGAAGATGAATTAACAGGTTAAACAGTGAATATATGCGTATGCATACATGTGTGTGCGAGTCTGTGAAAATTTCTATATGACAAGCATATAAGATAGAGCTTATGTAGAATATAAAAAAACGATGCGGGGAATATCATTAACCTACACATTTCAATAATGTGATATAGACATAGCTTGATTATAGTAATTGTAGTATATCAAATTATATCAAAAGTTTATCCTAATTCACTTGCGAATGCAGGCCATGTTTTATTTTTAACGATTTTATATATATATATATATATATATATATATATATATATATATATATATATATATATATATATATATATATATATAACACATATTTACAGAATTTCGTTATTGGAAAAATATCGAAGATCCAATTTAACGGTATCCGTATATTTATATATTTACACACACACATATATATAGCCCAGGAAATTATTCGTAAAAGGGAGATGACGTCGTTTCCGTGGAGGTAACGAGGCACTTTGTAGAATTAATAGTTCTTTGGATAATAATAAACTAACAAATGAAAAGCTAAATTATAATAGATAAATACCGACAATAAAAAAAGTTACAACACTTGTTTCTCGGTTTCAAAACGTAGATGCACATTTGGTATTTCATTAAAGGACAAACAATACCAAGCTTCCCACTAAGGCAGAAATATTGCTTATCCTCTACTAATTTGCAAAGGAGTAATCGAAATGATCGAATATTCTTTACGATTACTGTTATGGTGGAGGAATGGCAGCTTGGTGGTGTGGTGGAGGAATTGCAAAGTGAGAGTTGAGGAAGTGACTGATGGCGGTATAGCAGTTTGTGCAGTGTGGTAAAGGGATAGCAGATGATGGCGTAGTTAAAGAATATAGATGTATGTATAAGAATGGAAAAAAAATCTAC
Organism: Penaeus monodon; assembly: GCF_015228065.2. Classification (NCBI taxonomy): domain Eukaryota; kingdom Metazoa; phylum Arthropoda; class Malacostraca; order Decapoda; family Penaeidae; genus Penaeus; species Penaeus monodon. The sequence continues at coordinate 43,408,361 of NC_051388.1, read as the reverse complement.
CGTGTTGATACTATGATAGAGAAATCCACAATGCACAAACTAGATTTATTGATAAAGAGATAACAGTTTCGAAATCCACCTGGATTCAATCCTTAGACCTGAAGATGGAATTCAGGTAGATTTTGAAACTGTTCTTTCATTATCAATAAGTTTGTGCATTATAGGGGTTTTCTACCATGTGCGTGTGTATAATGATATATGGTAGATAAATATATACATATATATACATACATATATATATATATATATATATATATATATATATATATATATATATATACAAACAGATGAACATACATATATAGACAAAGATATGAATACACATATATGTATATATATTTACAAACATGTATGTACGTATATATGTATATATACATACTTATATATGTATATTTAGAATTGTTTGTTTGTTTAAAAATATGCATATATACCATATGTATACATATACATATACGCACATGTAGTCATATCTATTTATATCCACACACAGATATATACAGATATTATATATATATACATATATATGCATTTAGTTACATACATGCACACGAGTATAGGTATATCTATCTATCTATCTATATATATATATATATATATATATATATATATATATATATATATATACATTTATATATATACACTTAATTATAAAGATAAAGATATAGATATATCAGTAGACAGATACATGTGCATGTGTATAAATATATATATCTTTATAGATATAAAGATACATATATAGACACATATATATTACAGATAGATATAGAGTTATCTTTACATATACTAAATTTAAGCGTCCTAGTCAGAATTCTTGTACACTGTGCCTGTGAATATAGGTAATGTTCCAGGTGACGGCGAAAAAGAAAGGAATAACAAAACAATTGTTCCAGAAAATATATTCAGATTTATTTGTTTCAAATCATCAGACTTTCACCATGGTTAGCAACATGGTGTAAGAACCATACATTTGGTGCAGAAAATAAAACGGCTTCTGTCTTTGAATCAACAACCCGCTGACTCGCAGGCATGAAACAAATAAATATTATCTACAGAATATCTGCATATAATGTATGCACACCAGATGGGGATACCGCAATTAGAGCTTTTCTCTTCACAGTATGACTCACCAGTGAACATACGATTTGCACTGTCCAATGGACATTAGAGACACTAGGACCATTTTCACCCTTCTGTGGTTCTAGCCATAGGAAGATGCTAATAACTCTAACTGGAGCGTCTGAGTTTGTAGCTGCCAATTTTACTCTTTTCCTCCCGAGCCGCAGTCACAGCCCCAAGCTAGATCCAACATCTCACTCAGTTCCTCTTCACCAAGTGAGCATGTAGGGAATGCCTTCTTGCAGGCGGAGGAGTCCTTCGTCTTAGTGACCACATCTCTAGCATAGACGAAGGCAGTGTTGTAGGAGTTTGGCTTCATAGTATTATCGGTTAACATTTCCACAATCTTGTTCTCCTTTAGGGTACGATCGGATTCATCCTTCGCCTGCAGGAGGCAAAACAACTTGGGAATGCAGGTGTTGGGATCCAGTTGTCCTACGGCGGATAAAATCAGGTCATCATCTTCCTCAGCTGCTGCTGCAACGGACCGGCGGAAGCGGAGACGGTACTTTCTTTTAGGGGCTCTATATCCATGGCCATGGCCGCGTCCATGGCTAGCACCGTGATATCTGCGCTTGCTTACAGCGCTCGTCAAGGCTCCTAGGCCAGCTAGAACGCCGAATGAGGATGCTGCTTGGGCTGCCATCAAACAGGAAAGACCAACGGCCACCAGAAGGATTAGGGCGCTATTCATCTAAAACGAAAAGGCAAACGTTATTCTCTTAGTATAGAGAAATCAAAATGTTATAAGCAAATTTGTGCAAAACGCAATGAACTTCCTACATAGCAAGCAATGAAGATTGACCCATACGTTCAATACTTTAGTCTATAAACATTTATTTAACCTTATATTCAAAAAACAAATTATAAAAATAACTTTTCAAAAATCCATATATATACACACCTTGCAAATCACTCCGTAGATACTGGACCTCTTAAGAGATATGAAACAATGTTCTGCTCCCTTCAGTAAGCATGTATGTTATACTTAACTCTGGGTCTAAGGCCTTATATATATCCCTGTGCCTAATATTGTGGCAAAATATCCTTTAATGTTATTGGTCGACCTTTTACACCTCGACCAATAGCAAGACAGCATTGCTGTGCCTTGTGCAAGAAGTGTATTACAGGAAGCAATCTATACCTCTGTTGAATATGAATTACAAGATAAGGACAATGTAAAGAATAGAGATTAGATAAACTTTTAATTAAATAATTATAGAAAGTTCGCAGCCACAGTAATGGAAACGAAAGAGGAAGGAGTACAGTCAATTAACAATATATATTTTTTTTACCCGAATCTCTTTCAAAAAGCAATTAGAAATAAACTAAAACAGAGGGGTACATTATTAACCAATATGTAATGGAGGATTCTGTAAAATCTATTATAAATGCATTCTTATCAAACAATTTTTATCACCGGTATTTCCATTACGCCATATAAAAATTACAAATAGATTATTAAAATTATTACTCAGTTACAGATTCCTGATGGTAATAATAATGATGAATCATGAGTATGCAACAGTATTAATGATAATATGAATAATGAAAGGTGTTAGAGGATAAAAACACAGTAGTGACACAGATAGCATTACCACGCATTATTTGACTACGTTCTCTTACCCTGTCTTTTTTATATAAAAAATGTTTATGCTGGATACTTATGCTTTTTTCAGATTTATTTTTAACAAACAGGTTTCCTTGGAGATTATCTATTAAAAACGTTATGCAATATTTGTTGTATAGCATAACTTCTTTACAGGATGACAGATGACTATGATGTCTAAAATATAGTATCTAAAACGGGCCAGTTTCAATCAGAGCTACATAGGCCTTGGACGGTTCTCACTGGATCAGGTTAGCTGTCGTATTCAGTTTAGTCTATGTCATGTTTTTCTTCTTGTTCTTTTTCTTGTTCTTCTTCTTTCTTCTTTCTTTCTTTTTTTTTGTTTTTTTTTTTTTGTTTGTTTTTTTAATTTTTCCTTTTTTTTATTATTATTATTCTTTGATTCTAATTAACCTTTTATTTTTCTTGCTGCTATGTCGAATCTATGTCGTTGTCATATTGGAACTAAATATAGAGTTGCCTATAATTGAAATAATTTTAATATCAAACTGTTGTTAGCAATGCTATTATCGTGTTGGATTTGTTTGACATGTTAGACCCATCTTCACATCATGTTGAATCTAATTGTTATGTTGGATCAACCATGCTGCTATACAGAACCTACATTGTCACGCTCATTCTACACTATCTTGATGCATAATCAATTTAGGGTTACATACGCTCCCTGTAGGTAATAATAAAACTGAGCTCACCAGAGATTCTCAGATTACCACCAGGCCAAGCTCATTAATATGCATTGTTACCAACAAACGATGACTTACCTTCATGAACTACACGCTGCAATTCATTGCTATGTTTTGATTCTGTGTATTGCTCTGACTTCACCGGATGTCTTGTTGAGTTTAAAATGTGCTCCACGTAAAAGTAAATTCCGGTTTGCATTTGAAAGCAAAAGTGTAAAAAAAGTAGTTCACAATTATCATTATGTATAATGATAACTGTTTATGGAGAAAACTTAGACAAGAATGGATGAAAAGGAAAGGAATATAGTAATAAAGAGAAAGGAGACAAATTACTGGTAG
>NC_051388.1:43392093-43402093 GCF_015228065.2 Penaeus monodon | reverse complement strand
ATATATATTTATAGGTTTATATGTATATGTGTACAAGCATATATGTGTATATATATTTACACAAATATATATTAATGGATATTTGTGTATATATATGTATATCTAATTATATGTATATGCAGATGTACACATACACACATATATACGTTTATATATGCATACATACATATATATAAATATGTATATATATGCAAATATAGATACACACATTTATATATGTGTATACAAAAATATATATGTATGTATGTATTTATGTATGCTTCTATATATAAAAATGTTTATATATTATATATACACATATAGATAGATACATGTGCATGAGCATATGTGTATATTTGTTTATATTTGTATATATTTACATTTATATGTGTGCCTTTAGTTATAATGATAGATATAATACATGTACATGTGTATAAGTATATATACGTATGTCTTTATAGATATAATGCTAGATTGATATGTAGATAGACACATATATATTTAGATAGATATAGATTTATCTTTACATATACTAAGTTTATATATACTAGGCTTAGTTGGCCCAGTCAGAATTAGTGTACACTGTGCCTGTGAATATAGGCACTCTTTTAGTTTAAAAAAAAAAAAAAAAAAAAAAGGGAATAACAAATTATTCTAGAAAATATATTTAGATTTATTTGTCTAAAATCATCTTTGACCATGTTAAGCAACATGGTGTAAGAGCTATACAACATTTGGTGCAGAAATTAAAATAGCTCCTGTCTTTGGATCAACAACCCGCAGATTCGCAGGCAGGAAGAAAATAAATATTATCTATAAATAGGCACAGAATATCTGTATATAATGTATGCACACCGGTCGGGCAATTAGAGCTTTTCTTTTCGCAATGAACATACGATTTCCACTGTCCAGTGGAATTAGGACCTTTTCACCCTTCTGTGGTTCTAGCCATAGGAAGATACTAACAACTCTAACTGGAGCGTCAGAGTTTGTAGCTGCCAACTTTACTCTTTGCCGCCCGAGCTGCAGTCACAGCCCCAAGCTAGATCCAACAGCTCACTCAGTTCCTCTTCATCAATTAAGCATTTGGGGAATGCCTTCTTGCAGGCGGAGGAGTCTTTAGTCTCTGTGGCCACATCTCTAGCGTAGACGAAAGCAGTGTTGTAGGAATTTGGCTTCATAGTATTATCGGTGAACATTTCCACAAGCCTATTCTCTTTTAGGGTACGATCGGATTCATCCTTCGCCTGCAGGAGGCAAAACATCTTGGGGACGCAGGTGTTGGGATCCAGTTGTCCTACTGCGGATAAAATCAGGTCATCATCTTCCTCAGCTGCTTCTGCAACGGACCGGCGGAAGCGGAGACGGTACTTTCTTTTAGGGGCTCTATATCCATGGCCATGGCCGCGTCCATGGCTAGCACCGTGATATCTGCGCTTGCTTATAGCGCTCGTCAAGGCTCCTAGGCCAGCTAGAACGCCGAATGAGGATGCTGCTTGGGCTGCCATCAAGCAGGAAAGACCAACGGCCACTAGAAGGATTAGGGCGCTATTCATCTAAAACGAAAAGACAAACGTTTATTCTCTTTGTATAGTAATCACAACAGAAATCAGAATGTTATAAGCAAATTTGTGCAAAACGCAATGATGAACTTCATTCTACATGGCAAACAATGAAGATTGACCCATATGTTCAATACTGTAGTCTATAGACATCGTGATTTGTTTAACCTTATATACAAAAACAAATTGTAAAAATAACTTTTCACAAATCCACATAAATACACACCTTGCAAATCACTCCGTAGATATTGGACCTCTTAAAAGATATGAAACAATGTTCTGCTCCCTTCAGAAAGCATGTGTATTATACTTAACTCTGGGTCTAAGGCCTTATATATATCCCTGTGCCTGATATTGTGGCAAAATATCCTTTAATGTTATTGGTCAACCTTTTACGCCTCGACCAATAGCGAGACAGTATTGCTGCACCTTGTGCAAGAAGTGTATTGCAAGAAGCAATCATATACCTCTGTTGAATATGAATTTCAAGATAAAGAAGAAAGTAAAGAATAATGACCAGATAAATGGAAACCAAGAGGAAGAAGTATAATCAAATAACATTCAAAAAAAAGTTTTGGAAATAAAAGCGATTCTAACAAAAAGAAATAAGCAGAACAACAGAAAGGGGAACATTCTTAATCACTAAAAATGAAAGATATCGTTAATTCTATTACAAATTCATTCATCAAACAACTTCTATCGCCGTAATTCCGTAATTTCCATTACTCTAATTACAATGTCAATGAATTCATCCCCGTAAATATGATAAATAGATTATTATTAGCAGTATTATTCAGTTGCTGATTCCTGGTGATAATGATAATAATGTGACGATGACAACAAGGATCATGGGTACGCAACAGTATCAATGATAATATGAATAATGAAGGATGAAAACACTGTAGTGACACAGATAACATTACTACGTATTTGATGATGTCTCATCTTGCATTCATTTTTTATTGAGATGCTTATGCTGGATATTTATGCACGTTATGATTTATTTTAACATACAAGTTTCCTTGCAGATTTACTGAAAAACGTTATGTGATGTTTGTTGTAAATAGTGCAACTCATTCACACGATGACAAATATCTATGTCTAAAATATGGTATCTAAAACGGACCACTTACAGTCAAAGCTGCATAGACTTTGCACGGTTCTCACTACCATGCCGGATCAGGTTATCTGTCGTGTTCAGTCTACAGTATCTGTTGTTAAATTTTTTTCTTTGATTGTAACTATGTTTTTAGTTCTTGCTGCCATGTCGAATCTATGGTCTTGCCATGTGGTTAAGTATAGTATGTTGAAATAATTTGAATATCTAACTGATGTGATCAATGTCATTATCGTGTTGGATCTGTCTATCATGTTGGACCCATCCTGACATCTTGTTAGATCTGTCATGTTGGATCATCCACGCTCAATCTTGATATCTTGATATGACACATAGTCAATTCAGCATATGCTCCCTGTAGTTAATAATAAAGCAAAGCTCACCAGAGATTCTCAGATTACCTACACACTCACCAGGCCAAGCTCATTAATATTCATTGTTACCAAGTAACTGTGACTCACCTTCCTGTGCTACACGCTAATTTTATACTTGAAGGAAATGTGTAAGTTCATTGCTATGTTGTTAAGTTTAAAATGTGCTCCACGAAACGGTAAAGTCTGGTTTGCATTTGAATGAAAGTAAGTAATAAAAAGAACAAAAACCGAAAGGTTCTAAGAAGGCGTATCGATTACGTATATTAATTGTTTATGGAGAAAGCTGAGATAAGAATAGAGGGAAGAAATACAGTAATGAAGAGAAAGGAGACATATTGCCGGTAAGCGTTCTGCAATAGTTACAAAAGTGGCTACAAGGAGAGATGTCAATCTGAAAAATGAAAAGAACTAAAAATAATAATGATGAACAAGACAGAGAAAGGTGGGAGGGCGTGGAATGAAAGCAAGAGAGAGAGAGAGAGTATACTGAAAAAATGAATAAAGAAATTAATAATCATCTGCGAGTCACACAATTAAAATAATCGATAGACGGAATCAAACACGTCATACTTTAATGGCACGAGTTGAATTCTCGATCATGAATCAAAATGCAAGGAACGTCATTAATATGAGAAGGGGAAGAGAATGGGAAATTCCGGAATGGCTGCGTGTAGCTTGGTATGTTCACTGGTATTGATGTAACCAATATTCTCTGTACACTTCTTTCCTTAGGGTCGCACCCGCATGGCAATCAATTCAGCGTTAACAAAATGAAGTTCTTTTCATCGAAAGCTTTTATCATACACGTCTGCGGAACAAGAAAATATCGGGAATGGGTATGGTAGAAAATTTAGAGCAAAAAGGGTAGAAAGAGAGAGGAAAATTTAAAGGATATGGTTGTCTTTTCCTCTCTGATGATTAAGAAAACAGCTTCCTTAGGCTTTTTCCCTTTGTTACAGATCTCCCTCCCGGGCTGTCTTTACGGCAAGTTATGGAAAAGCTATTTAAGAGAGAGACAGACAGACAGACAGACAGACAGACAGACAGACAGACAGACAGACAGACAGACAGACAGACAGACAGACAGACAGACAGACAGAGAGTTTATGAGGCAAGTTAATTAGAAGAAATGCACATTGCTAAGAAACGTTTGGTAGTTTATACTCTGAAAGTTGATGCAAGTGTTAAAATGTCACCGAGATATTATGGAAAATAACAAGCAAGGAGAAGTTTTCAACAATTTAATTTGAGCTTAAACATACGTTCGATATCAAGGGCGTAACAATTTTCACGTCAATAGGTATAATAAACACAACAGATATTTGCTACAGGATTATACACTTAAATAAATTCTGTGTCTATAGCAGCTGGAAATATCGCGTTTATCTGACTCTTTCCTCGGATAGAGAGCAAGACCAACTAAATCAGCGAAAAAGGCAAAGCAGTTTTGAGTTCCTCCTGGGGCAGACCCCGGAAGTTCGACCAACTCCTAATCATCGGACAGAACGTTCAGGGAAAGGCTTTATTCTCGCAGCTTATTTTAATTTTGACAGTGTTAGGTTAGGTTTGAGAACCCGTGATATGTTACTAATATGCATATCTTCATATTACCAAGCAATGTTGAGTAGTTTGCTTGAGTAGATTTTCCAGCATGTATTCACACTATCGAAATAACATCATGGTTATAAAAAGTATATTATTTAGAGGCAATATATTATGAAAAATAAATCTTAAACTATAATACATTAATGTTAAGTAGTATACATATATTGCATAATATTATTATATACATATATTACATGCATATGTTATATGCATATGTAACAAAGGTTATGTACAAGCACCAGCAAGGCATATCACAAATAAAATCTTATTTGTGACACAGCTCGCTGAAGAACAATTTAGTCTGTCCCGCCCGAGTTGCAGTTACAACTCCATGCAATATCCAGGAGTTCACTCAATTCCTCATCGTCAAACGGACATTTGTAGAAGAACTTCTTGCAGGCGAAGGAGTCCCCAGTGTTAGTGGCGACATCTTGGGCGTGGGCGAAAGCAGCGTTGTAGGAGGATGGGCTCTCAGTGCTACTAGTTAAGATTTCCACAAGCATATTCTCTCTCGGCGTACGATCGGATTCATCCTTCGCCTGCAGGACGCAAAGCATTTTGGGGATGCAAGCATTGGGATCCAGTTGTCCTACTGCGGATATAATCAGGTCGTCATCTTCCTCAGTAGCTGCTGCAACGGACCGGCCGAAACGGGGACGAGGATTCCTTTTCGGGATTTTATACCCATGGCCATGGCCGTGTCCATGGCCAGCCCCGTGATACCTCCGCTTTACAGCGCTCGTCAAGGCTCCTAGGCCAGCTAGAACGCCGAATGAGGATGCTGCTTGGGCTGCCATCAAGCAGGAAAGACCGACGGCCACCAGAAGGATTAGTGCGCTGTTCATCTGAAAGGAAAAGACAGACATTATCGCAACGAAAGCAGTGATAACTTTATTTTATATGTCAAGGCATAAATAAGAGGATAAGAGAACAATCAGCATTGAATGTTGTTTAATGGAAAAGTGCAAATCATTAGCTAAATGATGTGTAAGATGTTGATGAAAAGTATCGTCAGCTGTTATTTAACATGAAAACACTATTGAGGTATAGATATTTGCAGTATCTAAAGACTGACAAATCTTTATGTCAGTTCTTCACAAGGCCACATGAACACACACACACCTTGAAGTCACTCAGAAGATGCTGAACTTGTTAAGAGTCTTGAATGCTCAGCTTTCGTTTGTAAGCAAATGTGTATGCTAAGCTCTGGGTGCAAGACTTTATATACTCCTGCGACTGTTATTGTTGCTAACCTCACTAAAATTTTATCCATTGCAATTGGACGACCTCTCAGACGCTCAACCAATAGCGAGCGAGCGACGCCGTGTGCAAGAAGGGCATTGCAGGAAGCGACCGGTGTCTCTGTTGAATTTGAATGAAAAGAAAGAGAACATAGGAAGGAATGAAGATGAGTAAAATTATATAATAAACGTAAAGTAACTGCGCATTTGTACAATGTTGGTCATCACAGAAAAATTGGGTCAAAGTTTAACCAAAGATTAGGATGAGAAAATATATTCAGAGAGCAATATTCATCATAATCTACAACCCCGAATGCCTCGAAGGGAGAGAGAAAGGGAGAGAGAACGAAAGAAAGAGAAGACTAAAACAAGAAAAGGGAAGCATCCGTATAAGTAATTTAAATGCGAATGAAGCAATATTACCAGTATGGAGATGCCACTTGAATTCCTATTAGTCGTGTTCAGTCAAAGGGTAGACTCGTGATGATAATAACAATAATGATGGTGAAGATAACGATGATGTAAAATATGGTAAGAGAGAAAGACGATAACGATAATATGCAAAAATATAATAAAAATGCCTATAAGATAACATTCTTTCTGTTATTTTCTCTCTCACAGTGTCTCCATTTGCTTTATCAAAAACACTTGGTATAAGATAAAGTGCTTTATTACTACTATTCTTAATGTCATTTGATTAATTTGATAATAGTTGAATGATCTGTTTCACTGTTCATTTTCTCAAAACAGTTTCCAATGCTTGCTTCAAAGGGTGTATGCTGAATCTATTTAGCAATTAAATGTAGCCTATTATTATCCTGTTCACCATACTGGACTTGCATTACTGCCATGCTAGATCAATTTGCCAAGTAGAGTTTAACACTCTTTTTGGGCTGTTTAAAATCGTATGTTGAATCTTGTATCTGTGAAGTTGGATCTACTATGTTGTCAATTTTGATACATATAATATATTGACTCTACCTTCCTGTCATATTGGAACAATTATATAGGACTGCTCTCGCTGTTCAGTCTGTCAGGCTGATCCATATTTCCATCAAATTTGTCATATTGGCTCCGCCAGGCTGTTATGTTGGGTCTGCCATGCTGTCAAGTTGAATAAATAAGCCAAATTGAATAATTATTATCCATCTATTTATCATGTTGAGTCTATTTTGATGTCATTTTGAATTTTACCTGCCGTTTGTACTCGTACGCATTTCTTTATCCGTTCTTTTTTTATTATAATGTTTTATTATATTTCAATTTATCATCTGTTAAATGTTGCTAGCTCTATACCATCCTTACCTTTCCCTGCTATCACATCGATTCTATTTCACTCTAATGCTGAAAAAAAAAACGATACTAACGTGTTATTCATCGCCATGGGTGCTGATTATCGACAACATGGTTTATTGGCATATTCAATGCTATTGCGCTTGGTCTTCTATAGGCCTGACTGTAAGAACTGTAAAATTCATCAACCACTGTCTGTGAAGGGTTATACTGTAGCAAAACAAGAAGAAAAAGAAGTGGTGATGATGATGATAATGAAGACGATGATAGTGATGATGTTGATACTAATGATGATGATGATGATAATGATGATGATGATAATGATGATGATGATGATGAGGAGGAGGAGGAGGAGGAGAAGGAGGAGGAGGAGGAGGAGGAAGGGGAGATAATGATGAAGAGGACAAAGAAAAGGAGAAGGAGAAAGAGAAGGAAAAGATAATGAGAAATGAAAGAGAGAAGAAGAAGGAAAGTAGCAAAGAAGAGAGGAAGAAGATATTGGAATGGGAAAGAAGAGGGGAAGGAAAAAGAAAAACGAGAAAATGAAAAGAAAGAAGAAGAAGATGCAGGAGGAAGAAATAATGAAAAGTGATAGGGAGATGAAGAAAGGAACTAAGAGAGGGGGAGGAGAAAAACAAGATGGATTTGGGAAAGATGGAGGAGCAGAAAGCGAAGGCGAAAAGGAAAAACGAGAAAAAGAAGGAGAAGGAAGATAGAAGGAGAATGAGGACGAGGAGAAAAAAAAGGAGAAAAAGAAAGGATGATAAAGAAGGGAGGAGGAAGACGTAGAAGAAAGAAAGGTGATGACAAAAAACAGGAACATGGAAGAGGAGGAACAGAAGAAAAAAAAGAGAAAGAGGAGAAGAGGCATGACGACGACGAGGACAAGGAGAGAGGAAGAAGAGGAAAAAAAAAAAAAGAGGAAGGAGAAAAAAGAAGGAACGAGAGAAGAAGAAAGAGCAGAAGAGGAAGGGAGAGGGGATGAAGAAGAAAAGAGAGAACAAGAAAGAATGAAGGTGGAAGGGAAAACAACAGTGCTGTCGGTAAAATCAAGAAAAATTATAGTGAAAGGAAAAGGAAAAGGAATAAACGCCAGAAAGATAAGAAAAATAGAGGACAAATAGACAGGGAAAATCACTCATCCGATCTCTATCTATGTCATTTTTCGATCAGTTAAACATTTTTTTTTTTTAGATTTCGGAGGCAGATCTAATATGAAGTTGCAATGAGGAAATATTCAGATGATTTACTGTGGGTGTTTTGGTCAATCATTCTCTCCTTGATACCACAGCCAATTTTCGTTTCTTTGACATTCTCACTTAATTAAGAAGGATCGCATATTTTGGCTTCTAAGTAGCTTACCTTTGCAACATGGCCATTTGTTTTTTTATAATTTCTTTATTCCTTTGTATTACTGTTTTGGAGGGTGCAAGATCATATTTAAATACAACAAAATATATAGTACAGTGAATAAGTATGTTCGATGAAGAACACACATACGCATGCTAAAACGCAAGCACATACACAAATACATTATACGTGGAATGTACACTTGTTGTACATGTGTACAGTGGGAATATGCAAACACACAGAACACATGGGTAACACACACAATAACGCATACACACACACACACACACACACACACACACACACACACACACACACACACACACACACACACACACACACACACACACACACACACACGGAATATTCTATTATCTTACAGAATTTTGTGTTACCCGGGAAAAATAAAAGAATATGTTTATTCAACACTTTAATAGAAAATGTAAAGCATATATAATATGTACTTGGAGAAAGTAAATCGCATATCCCTAACTATGGTGTATATAAATAGCACATTTACACTGTAAAAGCGAGTATATCTGAGTCTCCTTGGCAGATAATCGGCACCATTTCCTCAGCATGTTAGACTCATCCTCTTGACGGATCAGACTCGACCCATCTCTTTGGCAAAGCAGACTCATCTCCTCAGCAGACTAGACTCATCCTTTGGCCTTCTTATCTGCCTCCCAAGAAGTCATCCATGACGTAGGCTTGGCGGCGGCGGGGCCTGAAGCGCTGGTTTCTGCTGAACCTCTGAAGACGAGAGAGAAGTGTTAAGGAGCTTTCGTTGGTATGGGAAAAGCTTCGTGCAATTCAGTTTTTCAGGTACACTATTCTTTTAGTTAATTTTTATCTTAAGTTATGACGATTTGCATTGTTCTTAATGTTCGTTGTTATCACCTTATTGTTATATGTATTACCGTTGCATTTTCATTTATAGTCCAGAAATTATCGAATTAAATCGGTTAATCATCATTAAGCAGACTTTCATAAAACAATATACAAGCAAGAAAGGTATGCTTTAGAAAAAAAAATTAACAGAAAAGACAAGTTCCATAGTTGATCGAATAACAGAGACAAATATATGAATATACCCATAATAATAATGATAATAATAATAATAATAATAATAATAGTAATGATAATAATAATAATTATTGTTATTATAATAATAATAATAATAATAACAATAATAATAATAATAATAATAATAATAATAATAATAATAATAACAATAATAATAATAATAATAATAATAATAAATAATAATAAAGTAACTCATAATAATTAATAATGATAATAAATAATATATAATAATATGATGTAACAATAATAATATAATAATAATAAACATAATAATAATAATAATAATAATAATAATAATAATAATAAATAATAATAATAATAATAATAATGATAATAATAATAACAAGTAACTCGCATGTAATTACCTGTGGGAAAAAGAAGTTGTGAGCAGCA
>NC_051388.1:43382093-43384593 GCF_015228065.2 Penaeus monodon | reverse complement strand
TGCCATTACAGTAATTCTTGGCTTCAGAAGGAAAGAAAGAAGTCCTCGATGAGATTCTTTGACTTGACAGTGGTTTGCGAGGAGAGAGGAAACAAGTGTCTTTTTTCTTTTTCTGAGAGAATTAAGAGACGCGAACGCAGGGGTAGATGTAAACATGCGTGCGCTTGTCATTGGATGGAGAATACTCGAATAAATGCATTCTTTCCTCTATTTGCAGCATTCTCTCACAAAACTCTGCATTAGCTTTCCAGAGTACAAAGCTTTGCAAATGTCGTTCCCAAGTATGTCGTGACATGCCTTATTGGAACATTATGCAAGAGTACATATGATTTCAAGCACATATTGCTCTACGGTATAGACTTAATATCAAGGAAAGGCAAATACCTCATATTTAGATTAGTACACTTGTTATACCAATTAAGCGCTATGGATAGTGGATGACATCATGAGTAGAGTAATGGTACGAATACATTGAGAGGTTGCAATCACGTAGTTTTGATACAATGCTACAATCGTAACGATATCTCATAGATTTTGTTTTTCACTCATCATCATCTTATTCTACTTTGATACAATGTTCTACTATTTTTTGCAAGGCAGAATTTTGCTTTTCATTAGTGTTTACAATCAGCTGAAAATTCCTGAAATTTGAAGCTCCATTTTTTTTCTTTAGGTTTTTTATGTAAATCATATATTCCGACCATGCAAAGAACAGTATAGATCGCAATACACTCAGCATTCCTTGTCAAAGCGTCGTAGGAGATCATTCCCGTCTTATTTACAGTCAAAATGATTGAATCAAATATTCATTTAAAATAACAGTTTACGTTGATGGGTCTTGTCATAAAGCTAAGGAATAAGTAGAACTTAGAACATCATGTAACGTAACTGATATGATATTCGGTAGATAAAAGTCAGCCATTTTATTTTTATCATCTCTCATTTTTAAGAGCAGAATGAATTTCTTTATACAAAGTCAGCTTTAACAAATGGGAGTTCCCATATTATACCAAATATTCGATATTATTTATCAACGAAGGCTTAATTATCATTTCAACCCACAGTTATATTCCACGGCATAATTATATCAGAGCAGGAAGTCAATTTCCTTTTTACATGGTATTATAACCCACTGTTGTTATACCATGTGATATTGCGTTAGTAAGTCGGTGTCGTCGACCTTCGTCATTGCCTGCATTGATAAATGTAACCTAACATACTGTACTAGGTCGCGGTGTTGAAAACACACGTACCGCCCTCCGTGTTTCCAAGGTTAAATGCCTACAAATGCACTAAAGTCTAACAGTTGAACCTGCTTGCGTTATCAGACATTCATATGCACGATTCTCACGCGAACCATGGCATAACTATGGATATGCGATACCTCCAATGATCCTTTACGCGAGTGCATTAGACGAATATACGAGTCAGGGCTGCAACTGACCTTTATGGATTGTAGCCACTGTGCATACTAGGTAGGGGTTAGGTGGTAATCCACCGCTGCAGCAGATCATTCCTCTCGCAGTCAATAATGAAAGTGCAGCTCCTCTGGCCGGCGCGGGTCGTAAAGACCCCCTTCCATATGCAATTTCTACTTGAACTGTTGTTTCAGATAGGTTCTGATATTTCATAAACATTAGCTAGGATTCTCTGGAGTAACAGGAGTAAAGATACTCGAAAAGTCAAAAACTTTCTTGTTTCGCAGATTGAAGTGTCACCCTTTTATTGGTGAAGCAATCCATCAGTATAAAAACGATAAAATATGTTTGTGTGCTCGTCATGCCTGTCCTGCAGAAACCACATTCATAATGTCAATTCTCATAATGTCGATACTAAATAAATATTTACGTATATATATTACAACATATATATACATTATATATATATATATTATATATATATATAGATTATATATATATTATATGATATATATGTATATAAATACTATATATAGTCTAATAACTAATTCTGTATACTATGATATCGAGATTAATGTCACTTTTATATATATATACATAATTAATACATCTATAATACATGTAATATATAAATACTGATATAAATATTATATATACTCAGCACATTCGCAAACAATCATATCAAGTGTATATATGTACACTATCACTACATCATATTTATGTATATATGATATATATTGGATATATACATATATTATATATAATCATATATATACATATTATATATATATATATATATATTATATATATATTATATATATATATATGTATTAACATATACTATAATCGGTATATAATCATTACGCTTCCTATATATGTTCTACTCATGTATATCTTCTCTCATATATGCTTGTATATCATATATAATATATACTATATGTCAAATATATATATATATACATATATATATTATATATATACTATATATATATATATATATATAGTAGTTATATGATGTGTATGTTATATTGCACATATATATTATTAGTATATATAATTTAGTATATATATATAATATATAT
>NC_051388.1:43369593-43374593 GCF_015228065.2 Penaeus monodon | reverse complement strand
ATGTCCAGCGAAAGGTTCGAGAAGATATCAAGTATAAAGACCTGAAATAGAGGTGAAAAAGATGTGGATTTAAAAACCACGGAGCACTTGCCTTATAAAGAAAGGTTACTGATAAGTTTCTTGAACAAATACCAGGAAATCCAATTAGGAGTCAAAATAATAGTCTTAAACAGCACAGCGCATTGCTCTCAGAGAGCCTTATCGATCTGAATGTTTTTGTGTTCAGAATTGACTTGACTGGATGTTTTGATTGTGGTTGTTCTGCATATTTTGCATGTTTTGTTGATGTCATTGCCTCAAAACTTCAATCACCCTAGGTCGCTGGTAGTGACTCGGTGTTTGATTTTAATTAGCAGATCTAAGGAAACTTTTGCATAATAATAATAATAATAATAATAAAATAATAATAATGATAATAACAATAACAATAATGATAATAATTATAATAATATATAATATAATTAATATTATATATTATTGTTATTATATTATATATTTATTATATATTATTATTATTATATTATTATTATTATTATCATTATAATGATAATAATAATAACAGTAATGATAATGATAATGATAATGATGATGATGATGATAATGATAATGATAACGATTATGATAATGGTAATGATAACGACAGTGATAATAATTATGATAATAATGATAACAATGATAATAGTAACAAATGATAATGAAAATAATAATAATAACTCTAATAATGATTATAATAAATAATGAAATAATAAAAATAATAATGATAACAATAATGATAACAATGGCAAATATAATGACAACGATAATATTAACAATATTAATAATAATGATAATGATAAATGATGATGATGATGATGATGATGATGATGATGATGATGATGATGATGATGATGATGAATGATGATGATGATGAATATGATATGAATATATATATGAATAATATAATGATGATAATATAATAATAATAATAATAATAATAATAATAATAATGATAATATATATAATATAGTAATATATAATATAATACAATAAGTGTATAATATGATAATAATTAATTATAATATATAATTACATAATAATAATAATATAATAATGATATATAATAATAATCTATTATAATAATTAATATAATTGATATGAATAAGTAGTATTTTACAAATTTATAATAATAATGATGATAATAATGATAAGTGATAATGGTAATGATAATGACAGCAATAGTGATGATAGTGATTATCAACATTATCATCATGATCATCATCATAGCTATTACAATTGTTATCATTATTATCATTATTATTATGATTATCATTACAAAATATTATAAGCCTCATCTCACTCAATACACATGTTTTTATTGCTATATTATGGATGTGTTATTATTGTTGATAATCTTGAACTTTATTACTCAACTGTTAATACCAAACAAGGAAGTTACATTAGTGAATAACATGTGCCATATTTATTTATCAACAGAATGATGTCTTTCTTTTACACTCTAATCTTTCCATATCAATTTGGCCCAAATTGTGTTTTGATGAGTGTAAGTCAATCGTTTTTTCTTATGAACTTTTTTCATATTCAGCCAATATGACTAAGAAATAAAGCTCTTAAAATGTTCACTCCGATATATGCAACGAAATATGATATACTCCCTTGTTATAGGATCACCTGGTGCAAGAACAAAGGATTCATTGTCTGGCATTACTTATGTACATTAATCTTTAAAATCATGAAAGGAGAAGATATAGCCGTCTCTTCAAAAACACTTATTTGTAATAGATTAATTCACATGTGTAGAAATGTTCACTCAATATTCTATGAATACAACACTAAGTCTGACTTCAAACAAAACTCGTCTAAGATACTTGATAAGCGAATAAAGGAATCAAACCAGCACTACGACTGGAGAATATTTATCAACAGTAAACTTATGATGTGTCGTGATGAGCAATTATATCGCTGGTTAACTGCAAGCGAAATATTTGATATGCTGCTACACCATGTGTGCAAAACACAAATGTTTCTTTTCTTTTAGCATGATTTTAAGTAGTTAGTTTAAAATTTTTAAATATATAATAAAAAGAAAAAAAAAATGTTTTTGAATAAGGCTTTTGACATTATATTACTTATAATCTAGTATATTATATCATCATCATATATTGTAGCAACCTCTCACACATGTCAGTACTATAACAATATACAAGCAATAAAAATCACAGGTCCAGGAATAAGGTCAAGTGAAGGTCATAGTGCGTTCGTTACTGGATGGCATGTGACTAGAATAATAAACTTAAACATTTAGGGAATGCTACTGCGATACAGTGCAAGATCACTTGAAAGAAAAGGACTTATATGGCGCTTTGTTAAATGTAACAATAGGACATACCACTACGATGCAGTTATTCTCACCATACTTAGGTAATAGATTTTATTTTATTAATAGATTTTACAGGATACAATGAAGATATATGTCTTAACACGTTAAGAAATTCTGAAACCTTAAGGTTCGGTTATCAATAAAAGGCTTACAATCCATTTCTTATAAAACTAGACAATTATGACAATAATGATAATCAGCATAATAATGACGAGGATGGTGGTAGTAGTAACAATGATAACAACAATATAGCAACAACTCACAATAAAGTAATAATTATCATTATGATATTATTGTAAGATGGCAAATGTTTTTAACCTCATGATTGATGTTGATCAGATTTCACTATATAGATATATAAATATCAATATATAGACTTAGCTGCATTATCTTGAAGAAATATTAACAATCAGTTATATAACAAATAGTAGAACTATTATGCCTTATGCTTCCTTTGCATTAAAGTAAATGACAGTCATTAATGCTTTTATACGATCGCTGTAAAAGATGAGCAGAAAAATAGCAACTAAAGGAAAATGAATGGAATACAAATACATATATCCTAAAAATTATAGAATTCATATCGTTCAATGGAATAGGGCATTAAAGTGTTATAACTGCTTATCATTATACGGTAATATCGTTTTGAGTTCAATCTACTCATAACAATTATACATGTGTACAAGAATGTGCTTATCATGCGTATGTCAATTATAATAAAAAAATGAAATGATATTTCATTAATATCAACAATAATCAAATAAAATTATATCAAAATATTATTATCATTCACATGATGTTGTTTATTGATACAGCGAATTTCATTTACCCTGATTTCGGACTTGAGCAGATTATATTTTCATCTCTATTAGTGTCGATGTCATTTTCATATTTATTATTAGAAGCATTGTTGTCGCGATTATCATTATGAGAGAGAGAGATTTAAGAGCAATAGATTTTATATTTGAATCCTTTTTAACACCGTTGTTCTAGAAATTATCATTATCGCAGTTATCTTTCCTTATAATCATAATGATGATAAAGATAATCATCATAACTGTTGTTATTACTTTTATAATCATCACTAGCATTGTTAGTTACTATATTATCATTATTATTAATATTATTATCATCATATCATCTCATCTATCATAATCACATATCATCATCTTCATCATCTCACATCATCATATATCATATTATTTTATCATTATTATAATTTATTATATTATTATTTTATACTATTATTATTATATCATTATTACAATTATAAATTATATGATATTATTATTATCATATTAGTACACAAGATTATGATTATGATATGATATTATTATATGATATTATTAATGTATATATTATCTTATCTTGACTTTTATTATGTTATTATTATTATCTATATAATATTATATATTAGTTATCATCTCATCATTATACATTATACATTCTACAGATTGTGTTGTTGTTGTTATCATATCAATTATCATTATTAACATTATTCAATTTAATATTTACATTACATTACATATATACATTAATTCAATTATTACTATATTGTTTTTTTCATATTATTATACATATGTTTAATTATAACACAAATCTGTTTTATATCATTATTATTATATTAAATATAATCATAATAACAATATACATTAATAATATGTTTTTTTATTATTTATGTTTTGCTATTGTGTTAGTATTGTATTTTGCATAATACGCGTTGTTATTCATAACTTTTATTAAATTTTTTTATACTCTTAGTTTACAAAATGCATTAAAGTCGCAGCTGTTGATTGCAAGAATAAGTGAAGTAAGAGAGAAGTTGCAGACGAACAAGCAGGTTTTCGCCCTGGAAAAGGTACCAGAAACCAGATTCTAAATTTGAAATTGATCATAGAGAAAAACAGAGAACATCAGATTCATCGATTACTTGAAAGCTTTTGATACTGTTGATCACGATATCCTCTGGAATAACATGAACGATATGAAGTTTCCAAAACACATCATCCAACTAATAAAAGCCATGTATGACCAACAACAAGCGGCTGTAAGAACCACTTATGGGTTGACAGAATGGTTCGAAGTCAAACAAGGAGTGCGACAGGGTTGCATTCTGTCTCCGCACCTCTTTAACATATATTCTGAAACAATTATGAGAGGTGCTCTGGAGAAATTTGAAGGAACTGTAGATGTTGGAGGATACAAAATATCAAATCTAAGGTACGCCGATGATATAGTTTTGATTGCCAGCAGTATCACTGAACTACAACAACTACTAGATAAATTTAGAGAAGCAAGCGAAAAGGCCGGCTTGTTTCTTAATGCCAGGAAAACTAAGATCATGAAGATTCAAAGATAACCAGCAATGAACAATGATGAACATGTTACAATCAATGGAATGGTTGTGGAAAATGTGAAAGAGTTCACTTATCTTGGAGCTGTTTTAACTAATACATATGATGATTCACCGGAGATAAAAAGAAGAATTACCATTGCCAAAAACGCCACAGTTGCTCTCAATAACATCTGGAAAGACCGAAGCATTACGTTACGGACAAAGCTGAGGTTATTGAACTCATTAGTTTTCCCAATTGCATCATATGGTTCTGAGTGTTGGGTGCTG
>NC_051388.1:43347093-43349593 GCF_015228065.2 Penaeus monodon | reverse complement strand
GGCAAAGGAGTTGCATCTGCTCTGGAATACTATGACAAGCTAGGAGACACCAAATTGCAGGGCATCTGCGACAACCTCTACGCAACATACAAGTTTGTGAACCCGCTTTCTAGTGTCTGAGAACTCACACTCACTCAGAAACCTAGGAATGTATCAGAGTGTCAAAGCTAATATGGGAGAATATGACCTCTCCTGCAGCGGCAGATAGTCCTGTCGATATGGCCCGCTGAGGACTACAAAGGAATGGAGGATGACCTAAAGTAATATTCCCGTCTATGTTATATCTTTCAGGGGTACCTCCACGAAAAACAACTACTTCCAGTACGAGACAGACTGTCTGATCGCAAGTCAGAACCAGCCTGCTTCTGAAAGTGATGAACACAACGTTCTGGAAGTGAGTTTGGAAAGCTTTTGGAAGACGGATTTTTCCACTGTGACGTAGGTCCCATTAGACGGTCTTGGCGAAGGCAGAGCTCCTGATCTCCATAAGCGCATCAGATACAGGAATGCGAGGTGCGCCTGACGTTACACGTGCCCTGCAAAAAGCATGACGTGCTGATGTTTGTTATTCCTGTAACTAATATATATATATATATATATATATATATATATATATATATATATATATATATATATATATATATATATATAACATTTGCAAACTGCGCACAATATTACGTTTTGTTTCATATCTCGACCGCAGTAGAAAAATATTTTTAGATTTGCTAATTTGTGCTGTACTCTGCATTTTATATAGATGGGAATGTATGTATATTGTAATCTTTGTGGCTTCATTAGGGTCTTCCCAGCTCTCTGAGCTCCCCATCCATGGGGACCTCACTGAAGAACGCTTGGTTGACCATAACTGCCTGTCGAACTTGCATTACAATCCTTTTGACTTTCTTATGAAATTCACCTCGTGCATGTAATTTAGGATTAAAGATGAGCGATTGATAGGCAACCATAGTGAACACAAAACACAATAATTGAAAACTCTGCTAGCAATAGAAACGAAATTAAATGTATGCGTATTGATTTAACTAGAAAATCAGCTGTACACCTAACATTTAGCAGAGGGTCCCGACAATTATTACCAATATCATTATTGTTGTTATTGTCATTATTGTTA
This sequence comes from Penaeus monodon, assembly GCF_015228065.2. Lineage (NCBI taxonomy): Eukaryota > Metazoa > Arthropoda > Malacostraca > Decapoda > Penaeidae > Penaeus > Penaeus monodon. The sequence continues at coordinate 43,348,464 of NC_051388.1, read as the reverse complement.
ATGATTAAAATAACAATTCTTTTCGTTGTTGTTGGTATCATTATCAATATTATTCTTTATCATTATCGTTATCCTCAACAGAATATTATCTTCATCACCATCAACACAATCATCTCCTTCATTATCACCATCACCACCACCACTATCACCGTCGCCACCACCATCAGGCCCACCACCACCATCATTATCATCATTCAGTAATGAATGCATTTCGCCAAAGACTTTCCTCCTCTTTCTCCCCCTTGCCTTTGCCTGCCCATGCTGCCTCGTCTTGCACCTCTCCTGGCCGTCTGGTTAACCTTGAGGCGAGACGAAGTTCGTTTCCCTTGACATTTATTTACTCGGTGTTGGCTTATTTTCCAGTTGTTTTGTTTGTTCTGTGTTTTGGTTTGTTTGTTTGAGTTTTTGGTTTTCGTCTTTTTCTTCTTTCTTGTGTTGTTACACTTTCTACAACGTCGGGTTCGTCTTCCTCCTCTTACCATCTTTTCCGAGTCTTTCTTATCTTTATCACCTTCCTTCGTCTCCTCTTTCTTCTTCTTTACCTCTTTCCCCTTGGTCTTCTCCTTCTTCTCCTCCTCTACTCTTCTATTTCTTCCTTCTGGGTTAACAAAGCCACGAAAATCTCAAATAATCCCTAATAGCCATCTCACCCCAAGAAAAATAAACAAACGCACGTACACTATATATGAAAAAAAAAGAAAATCTTATACAAATGATACAAAAACAGAAAACCTAACACAAAAAAGATAAATAAATAATAATAAACAAACAAATAATGTAAATGAATGAAAAAAATATATATACATATCGACAGACCACCGTTAACAGAACAAGAGGTTTCATCGACGCGCGCATCCAACACATCCGTCCTTTTGGCAGTGAACGAGGTAACGGTCATCTCTCACCCTTGACTTTCCTGCAGTTTGAGGGTTGATGATATTACGTCGTGAGAATTGTTTGTGGCGGAGGTTGATGTTGATGACGGTGATGGAGGTGATAATGATAAAGGAATGATTGCCATGGTGTGATGGAGATGGTGGTCGTGATATAGATGATGGGATGATGTTAAAATCGATGATGATGATGATAACGTTGATAGCAATAATGGTAATGGTGATAATGGTTGTTCTACTACTGATGGTAAAAAAAAATAATAACAATAACGACTGTATCAATGGCAGCAGCAGCAAACACTAGTGTTAATGGTGATAACAATGAGAGTAATTATAATAAGAATGATTTTAACAGCGTTCATAATGGTGATGATAATGATAACTATTACCATCATTGTCATTAATATTATCATAACAGCCATTGTCATATTATTATCATAAATGAGTTATATGGGACGTTACACCTGGTATTAAAATG
>NC_051388.1:43324593-43329593 GCF_015228065.2 Penaeus monodon | reverse complement strand
GTATATCAGTAATATATTCATAATGCACATTATGATGCTTATTAATCAGTAATATATTTGAACTCTTCGTCATAACATGAATAAATCAAATGACACGAAAATGGAAACAAATTAGTACTATCATTTTATTAGAAAAATATAAACAATTCTAAACTTAATGACAATGAGTATGGAAGAACTGAATGAAACACTATTGTGTATAGGAGTTTGGGCACATGAGGTCAGTGTAGTTGCTGTAACCTATATTCGAAAGGTCTTTTCCGTTGCGCAGTCAAGCGCTATTCTCCTTAGAAGCCCTGGAAGAAGAGAGGAAATCGGATAAATTCAGATATAAAAAATATGTAAATGAATGAGAAATAGATAAAAGTTTAAATGAAAATTCAGGCTATTCCTTATGCTTCTATTACGTTGGTGTATTTTGCAATTACACTGATTTGGTGTAAATTTTACTTCCTGTGTTTACTCGTGTTATTCAGACCTACCCATCCAAATATTCACAATAAGATAAATAAGATCGGATAATAACGACAATAATAATAGGTATTATATCAGTGGTATAAATACGACTGCTACAGCTACTACTACTAGGACTGCTGCTAATACTTCTGATATTGATACTTTTGCTCCTACTGCTACTACTGCTGCTGCGGCTGCTGCTCCTGCTACTACTACAACTACATCTACTACTACTACTACTACTACGACTGCTACTACTACTCTCTTGATAATAATGATGGTAATGATAATAATAATGATAATAATAGTAATAATGATAATAGTGATTATGATAATATTGATAACATTAATGATAATGATAACAATGAATAGTAATAATGATTATAATTATATTAATAACATTAATAATAACGATAATACTACTACTACTGCAACTACTGCTAATGTTAATGACAATGATAGTGATGATGATGATGATGATGATGATGATGATGATGATGATGATTATGATTATGATTATGATTATGATTATTATGATTATGATTATGATTATGATTATGATTATGATTATGATTATGATTATGATAATGATAATGATAATGACAATGATAATGACAATGACAATGACAATGACAATGACAATGACAATGATAATGATAATGATAATGATAATGATAATGATAATGATAATGATGATGATGATGATGATGATAGTAATAATATTGCTACTAATACTAATAATAGCAATAATAATAATTAAAAAAATAGTGTATGGTGGCCTCCCATAGCCTGCCATCTCTTCCTCATCTTGCCGCCAGCCTCCCGTCCTCTCGCGCGCCCTGGCATCTCGCAGCACGGTCAACGCTTGAAGATTTCTCTATGTACATATGTTCACTTATTTCTGTTTTATTGTTCCATTTTACGTTGGTTCCTACAAGACACTTCTGTTTGAGTTTGCCCTTTGGCCCCGTCCTCTCATCTGCGATCCATTTATACGCAAATTATTTCTCGCTTCTTCTGTGAGCTTCATGGTTACCTATATCATTTTAGATTATCTCCTATTTTAACTTACTTTTTTGTCAATTTTTTTTCTGTCTGTGAAAGTTTATTCTCATTTTAAGATATATCTGTTTTAACATCATCTTTTATCTATTATACTCCTTTCTGCCTACTCCCAATTATGCATGTATTCTTTTAATGTTTTATCTAGCTATGAAGATAATTTAATGCATTATTTTAGTGTCTTTCCTATTGCATTTTGTACAGACTTTAATTTTTAGGAAAGATGTTTGGCGTGGCTTATTATGTCACGAACTTTATAAATATAAGCCGCATTGAGCAGGAAATAGATTCATTCTCCCCGAAACAAACGGTGTTTTGCTCTCTTCTCGGGTGATTTCCCTTACTGAGCGTAAAGTAGAAAACTCGACACGTCTGGGCATCACATCACACGGGAAAAATATAAGTTAAGTTCTGTTTTCCTGGCTATTTTCTCTGAACATAGGGGCTGGACATGATTCTTTGTTTTTAATATTCATATTTATATTTATAAACCAGAGTTTTATAGATCTTACATGGTATACTAAGCTTGTGAATATTACTGGATCTTAATTTTTTTTCATTGTTTTATTCGATTTAAATAATTTATTCAACATTATTCTCATATGATAATGCCGAGATGTATATACAGGAAGTCAGTTGATTTCCATCCACGCTATCACCTTGACAGTGAACGCAAAAGAAATACATTAATATTGGCTACGGGCCACAATACCCCGCCACAATAGTGATAATGATAATAATATATTATTATTATTATTATTATTATTATCATTATTATTATTATTATTATTATTATTATTATCATTATTATTATTATTATTATATTATTCTTATATTATTTATTATTATTCATTACATTATTATTATATTATTATTATTATAATTGTACTAATATTAGTGATGATAATAATGATGATGATAGTCATAAAAATAATTATAATAACAATAACAATAATAATAATATTATTATATATTATTATATATATATTATTATAATATAATACAATTATTTTCATTATTATTTTTACTGTTATCATTACCATTCGCATTATTATAATTATAATCATTGTCATGATTATTAATGATAACAATGATAATAATAATAATAATAATAATAATAATATTATTATTATTATTATTATTATTATTATTATTATTATTATTATTATTATTATTATTATTATTATTATTAATATTATTATTATTATTACTATTATCATTAATAATAATGATAATGATATATAATTATAATAATGGGAATGATACTACTACTACTTATAATAATGATGATGATATGATGATAATAAATAATAATAATAATAATAATAATAATAATGCAATAATAATAATAATAATAATAATAATAATAATAATAATAATAATAATAATAATAATAATAATAATAATAATAATAATAATAACAATAATAACAATAAAATAATAATCATCATCATCATAATAATAATAATAATAATAATAATAATAACAATAATAATTACCACTATTATTATTGTTATCATTATTATTATTATTATTATTATATTAATATTATAATAATAATAATATATAATAATAATAATAATAATGATAATAATAATAATACAAATAAATAAATAATAATAACAATAATAATATAATAATAATTGTAATAATAATAATAATTACAATTGCTATTATTATCATTATTATTATTATTATCATTATTATTATTATTATTATTATTTCTTATTATTATTATCATCATTATTATTGTTATTATTATTATGATGATGATAATTATAATAATGATAATGATAATAATAATAATAATAATAATAATGATAATAATAATAATAATGATAATGATAATGATAATGAAAATGATAATGATAATGATAATAATAGCAATAATGATAATGATAATAAAAATATTAATAACATTAAAGATGATTATTACAACAACAAAAACAATAATATAACTACTGCAACATTAGTAAGAAGAATAGTGGAATAATTATGTCAACAAGGATAAGAACAACAACAATATCCATACTACTACTAGTACTACTTGCAGAGAAAGTTTTGGATGAGAAGAAATATCTTCACGTGGCAAAAAATGTATACTCGACTATATCTTCGTGAGTAATATATGCACTGCTACTTGATACTACCACTACTACTTTTAACTGTCGCCATGGCTCAATCGGGAGAGTACCAGTTACTGACTCAAATGTCGTAGGTTCGAGGCACCTCTGGGACCGGGGTTGACCTGCCCGAGCCTTGAAGTATGAGCGGGTCATGCAAAGAACACGAGCACGGCGATCCTAAGAATCTGTTTAACAGGTGGGCAACACTATATGCCTTAACTTTTTACTACTACTTTTAATGATAATGAAAATAATAGCAATTAACTAATATCATTATTGCTATCAACAAATGTTGCTGTTGTTGTTCTGGATGTAATTTAATGTATAAATCAACAAGAGGATAATGCAAATAATAGCATAATTTAATATCATTATTACTATTACCGTTGTTGCTCTGATGTAAACTAATACACAAGTTGCTAATCAAAAACAGGATAGCAGGAGAATATAACATCTAACTTACCTGTGGATTCTGGGAATTTCGAAGGACACCGAAAGTGAAGGAGATCTTGGCTGAGACGAGTCGACCGAAACCTCAACGTTAGACAAATAAGAGACAGCACGAAAAAAAGGCGCATCTGGAGAGAGCAATGTTACGAGAGAATAGTTAGAGCGTTGCGTTTAGTGTGTTGGAAATCGTTTATAATGTAATGGCAGAAGTATAGTGACTTGTAGTGCGTGTAGTAATGACAATAGTGTACAGCGTTGAGTAGTGTATAGTGTAAAAATATTTAGTTCATGCAATGTTTAAGGTAATGATGATGGTATACTGTTAAACGAAGTGTTTAGCGTGTAGTGTATTGAAGTGTTTAGTATAGTTTGTAGTTGTTATTCTTATTATCGTATTATGGGTATAAGAAATTATCATTATCTATTCATTACCATTATATCATTATTGACGTTCCTTGCTGTAACCAATTTTCATAATTATCCTTACAAGTATCATCTCTACATTATCATTACTGGCATCATCATTATCGCCATCACTGTTATGGACATAAGTATTATTACTGTCATTTGATAAAATAACATAAGATTTTTAAATCAATATCTACTCTAATTGTTTACTAATTATAAACTATGAATTACCTCTTGAGGTAATCTAAAATGACATCAGTTATCAATGCAAGCTTCAATAATTCCGAACAAGGTAATACACAATGAAGTATACTAACCTCTCACACAGTACACCTTCCTACACAGCTAAAAGGCAACACGTGCTACGCCCACAGTAAGAATTATACGACTGTTGCGGCTCCTGCTTTTCCTCGCGGTACTGACTCAACTGAACTACAGTGCTGTTGACTAGAAAGTGTGTACACAGGGACTGCAGTTCCATTGAAGTTTTTCTTACTT
>NC_051388.1:43309593-43317093 GCF_015228065.2 Penaeus monodon | reverse complement strand
GCATGAATAGGGGAAGGAAATATACACATTATAAAAACATGTTAATAACATTACTTTAACTCTTTTCAGATAACTACAGTACACAGAAGCACCTTCGGAATTAATTTACAAACCACCCAGCCGTGCGTAAATAGAACATCACACTTAAGCTTTCCCCTCCAAGGCTTATTAGTAGAAACCGGTTTCTTGCACTGCCATCGAGAAGCAAGAAGCTAGTGGTTGTTCTTATGGCAATAATGTTTTAAGTGTTGATTTCTGTATCATACAGATATAAATCCATATATATACATACATATGTATATATATACATATAATATATATATATATATATATATATATATATATATATATATATATATATATATATATATATATTGTGTGTGCGTGTGTTTGTGTGTGCGTGTGTGTGTGAGTGTGTCTCTGCTTGTGAGCGCATGTGCATGTACGGATATATCGGATCCGAAAGAGAGACTCGTAGGCAGACAGAGAGACAGAGAGAGGCAGTCTGCAAGCAGTCAGACAGACTGAAAGACTGTAGAAAGACAGACAGATAAACAGACAAACAGGCAAAGCGCAAGCAAGAAACAAACATAGCGTGTATTCACCTCATAAAAAAGGAGGCAACTATCCTTGACCATACGCACGTCAGGGAAAGGAATTCGAAGCCTTAGTCATGAACCCACCCAGCCCATGAACTCACCTAGAAGGAAACTGGATCCCGTTGGTCTGAACTGGATGGCGCTTGGGGAGGAAGACCCTACGCTGAACGCAAATTCATCTCCATTTATAGCTTTTTATTTGTCTGTCTCTGTTTTTTCAGGTTTGTGAGTCTTTTCTCTCTTTTTATCTCTGTCTATCTATCTATCTTTATTTCAATCTCTCTCTCTCTCTCTCTCTTCTCTCTCTCTCTCTCTCTCTCTCTCTCTCTCTATATATATATATATATATATATATATATATATATATATATATATACATATAAAATCAGTGCAAGTGCACACACCAATCGCCGCATGCGAGTGCGTGGGTGCATCCTTGCATACACGCATCTCCCGCGCGCGTATGTGAGCACGTGCGTTGATTTAAATAATTTTAGGTAAATCGAACCTAGGTACGATGAAGTTCCTTGGGCAAGGAACTTCACCTCGATTGCCTATTTAGCCACGAGCCAACCCAAATCAGTGCTGGTCCCAAGCCCGGATAGAGAGAATGATTACCTAAAAGGTAACACCGGCACTCTCCGTGGAAAGGAACTGGGGACCCTACCACGTACTCACTCCAAGATCATCACAACATGAAAACTACAACTAAGTATCATGCTGTGACCACGGCGGCTCAAACATGAACCTACCGTTAAAAAAAGGCCGCGGTGGCCGAGTGGTTAGAGCATCAGACTCAAGACTGGCACGACGGCAATCTGAGTTCGAGGGTTCGAGTCACCGGCCGGCGCGTTGTTCCCTTGGGCAAGGAACTTCACCTCGATTGCCTACCTAGCCACTGAGTGGCCAAGCCAGCCCAAGTCAGTGCTGGACCCAAGCCCGGATAAATAGAGAGAATGATTACCTAAAAGGTAACACCGGCACTCTCCGTGAAAAGGAACTGGGGACCCTGCCACGTACTCACTCCAAGAGCATCACAACATGAAAACTACAATTAAGTATCATGCTGTGACCACGGCGGCTCAAACATGAACCTACCGTTAGAAAAAAAAAAACATACATATACATATATATACATGTGTGTGCATATATAAATAAATATATATATATATATATATATATATATATATATATATATATATATATATATATATATATACATATGTATACACACGTGTGTCTGTTTATATATTTACATATATATATATATATATATATATATATATATATATATATATATATATATATATATATATACTTCAATAGACATACATACATATAAATAGATATACATATCTAGTGTGTGTGTGTGTGTGTGTGTGTGTGTGTGTGTGTGTGTGTGTGTGTGTGTGTGTGTGTGTGTGTGTGTGTGTGTGTGTGCATATCATATGTGAATATATATATATAAATTTATTTTTATATATATATATATATATATATATATATATATATATATATATATATATATATATACGTCTCACAAGCCTATAAAATTCAATATTGGCCCATACATACGTGGACCTTTTAAACAAATAGGGATGCCAGAAAGTGCTAACAAAAATGCTAGGTTCCATTACCGTGCTAAATAAGTTCATGTCCCAGTGCTCATCGAGAGTGTCACAATAGATAGAATCAGCGGTAAAAAAAGGAACTAATCACTTTCCCACCAGAAATGAATTCCAAATTACGAAATCATTAGAAAATGACAAGCCTCACCGGTCGCCGAGTAACAGCCAAATCGCAGGTACCACAGTTTTCCCTCAAGTAGATTCGTTAAGGAACAGCCAAACCGCCGGTATGTAAGTACAATACATCACAAAACCAAGTAGGTTTAAACATGGTTACCACAAAGCAACAAATATAATCAGCCATTCGACAGAAAATCTGCCAGATAAACTAGGCATTCACAAAGCGTAATTCAAGTTTATGGCACCTCAGTCATGTGCCCAACACTGACCCTGCAAACCGTGGTCGTGGTCGGCCGAGGGCGCAGGCCGGCAGGCTTAGCAACCGCTAAGGAATGCAACACCTCCCCGAAAAACTGCAACACACAAAATCACCTTTCTAACTCCCCCTAACCCCAAACCACATCCTTACCCATTCTAACATCCTAAATCCTCCTCTCCTACATCACCCACCTCCATCCCTCCGCTGCATGCCTACACTTTATGCATATTATTATGCAAATGGGTTCATTAAAATGGGGTGCATATATGCACTCATGCAGACACTGTTCAAGCGTTTGTGCACGAATGTGAGTGCATATGAACGGAAATGTGCAGGTGTATGCGTGTGTATGTTTACATGTCCATGTGGTGTGTATGCAAGAGAAGCAATATATACATAGATGTGTATATCTGTGTGCATATGTGTATATATTCATATGTGTGTATATATGTATGTATGTGTGTGCAGGTGTGTGTATGTGTATGTATATGTATGTATGTGTGTGCGAGTGTGTGTATGTGCATGTATATGTATGTATATAAGTAGGTGTGAGTGTATATATGTGTATAAGTATATGTGTTTACGTATATATATGTAAACGTGTACATGTATGTGTGTATGTATATGCGTATGTATGTATGTGTATGTGCATATGTAATGTATTGTGTATAGAATGTATGTACATGTGTATGTATATATGTACAGTTATGTGTATATGTATGTGTGTGCGTGTATGTGTATGCATATATGCATATGTATATATATATACACATCCCCGCTAAACTACTCCCCCTTCCACCAAGATACACCTAAGCCAGTAGGTGGGAGGTAACTCGGCTGCCTCTCTCAATCAAAAAACGATGACTGCACAAACAAAGCAATGGCCCTCATTCCCCGGAGGCGAAAGAGCCCTTGGTTACGGCGGCGATCAGGGTCGCTCCGGAGCAGAGGGTGCTAAGATTCCCCAGTTAACAACAGGCTGACCAACATTGGTGAACCTTTGCACATATAATAAAAGGACAATGCGAACTTTATTAAATGGGATATTGTAGGACTCGTGCTCTATTGGAGAGGTAAACCCCAGGGTAGTAAGCAGGCATTAGGGGTAGGTTTCTTAATTCACAAACGTTTAGAAAAGAATATCGTGGAATTCTATAGTATAAGCAAAAGAGAGCTTCAGTAACAATAAAACTAAACAATAAATACAACTTAAAGATTGTTCAAATCTGTGCTCCAACCTGCAGCCACAGTGATGAAGAAATTGAGAGCTTCTAAGAAGATGTTCATTTAGCCAGCGAGAGAGTAAAAAACCATTTCACAATAATTATGGGAGATGCCAAAATTGGTAAAAAGACATGAGAAATCACTCAAAATCATGAATACATTCTTCGAAAAAAGACTAGAGTGGAAGTGGACATGGAAGTCGCCATCTGACTTCAAAAACGAAATTGACTTCATAATTTCAAATAGGCGCGATATAAAAAATGTGGAAGTTATTAATAAAGTAATTATTGGCAGCGACCTTACAGGGGAAAGGAGTATACTCCTACAAAAAATGCATCCAAATTTAGCTAACTTGAAGACTAGAGCAACAGATTTTAACCTTAACATCCACAACAGATATTCACTTCTCAGCGACAAAGATCTCAACATTGATCAAATCAACAAACAGTTCAATGACATAATAAAGGAAGCTGCATTTGAAGTAGACAGTAAAAACGTCAAGCAAAGCTCTAGTAAGTTATCGATAGAAACTAAAGAGCTTATGCAAAAATGTAGGGTCATGAAAGTATCCTCAAACAGGGACAAAATAAATTAGCCAAGCAAACAAAGACTGTAATAAAAGAAAAGGGAAAATGTAGGGAAATTCAATACTCAAATAATAAGTGAAACATTGATCTCAGGTACTAGCATGAAAATAGTTAAAAGGAGACTCAGAATAGTGAGAAATCAATTGTATGCAATAAAGAAACCAGATGGAGAAGTGACATATAATAAGAATGAAATCATAAGAGTAGTGGAAGACTTTTACAGGGATCTATACAACTCAAATGAACTGCCACGGATAGTAGTGAATGCGGTAATTTGTGACGTACCTAGCATCACAACAGAAGAAATAAAAAGAGCGCTTAAAGGCATGAAGAGAGGGAAAACACCAGGGGAAGACGGAATTAGTATAGACCTTATAATAGGAGAAATTGCAACAGTGAAACTAGCCAATCTTTTTAAACTAAATGCTTTATCAACGGGAAAGACAGAAAAGATCTAAAAAAACTACTGACCAATAAGCCTCATTTCAGTTACTTACAAACTGTTCACAAAAGTCATCACAACTCGCATCTTTGACAGTCTGGATTCTAACCAGCCAAGAGAGCAGACAGGCTTCCGCAGTGGATTCTCAACAACAGATCACATCTGCACGCTCAGTAGGAAACCCCTGTGTGTGGCATTCATCAATTACGAAAAGCATTTGACATTTTGTAAATACCAGCAGTACTAGAAGCTATTCGAAGACAGGGATTATAGTAGGTATTTTGTTAAATATTGGAAGATATATATATATATGAAGATGGGACAGCAACCATCAAGCTCCACACGGAAACCGACAAAATACCAATTAAAAAAGGTGTTAGACAGGGCAGTGCCATCTCACAGAAACTATTTACAGAGTGTTTTGAGAAAATATTTTAAAAAGCTAGAATGGAGTGGAAAGGGTATCAAAATAGGAGATGAATACCTAAACAATCTAAGATTTGCAGATGATATTGTTCTCTTCAATGAATCTGCAAATGAAATGCTTCAGCTAATAAATGATCTGAATATAGAAAGTCTGAAAATCGGTCTTAGGAAGAACAAGAAAAAGACTAAGATCATGTTCAACAGTAGAGTTCAGTTTGGACAGATACATGTACCAGGCGAAGTGCTAGAGTTAGTAGACAAGTGTATATACCTAGGGCAACTCATACAGACTGCAGTAACCAAGAGGTTGGTGTAGGAAAGTCGTCCTCGAAAAGCTACATGCAGAGTTCACTGTCACGAAGGCCTCAATAGGTTGCATCCGCACATGGAGGTCTAGTAGTAGCGTGGGCAGGACTTTCGCCAAGAAGAATACAACAACTGGGCAGATAGTAGACTTGACCACCGCTGCAGTATAGGGAACTACAATTCTCCCAGGTTGGCGCTCGGTGCTCGCCTGTCACCCCAGGCCGAGCAGGAACACACGAGCTGGAGTCAAGTTCAGGTGCCACAAGGTCCAGGACATGCCACAGATACTTAAAAAGGGCTGAGGGTAACACAGAAATGATGCACAAATGGGAACTAACTGCAGGTAAAAGGTGCGAAATAAAGCAGAGTTGAATGGGATGTTTGACCATGGAATAAATAAGGACAGGAACGAACTGTGGGAGTGCGAACTAACAAAAATTATATATACTTATATAGGAGCACTGTCAGTGAATACGATCAGGTTTTACATGGGCATATCAAGGTCAAATACATCTAATATCTTGCAATGATCTCTAGTATAGTTAATCAAAAGCAATGGTATAATAGTAAAGAGGAGGAAGACAAAACCCTTCCCTGAGAACAGGAGCCTTTAAAGAAATCAGGTACCAATTCTTGATCACCTGCAGTTAAAGTCTAAAAAAGAGTTCCAGAAATTATCACAAGGTTAATGAGTTAAGGTCTTCAGTAAATTAAGAAGTGCCCTTCTGCTGGATACATTAGTGGACAACAATTAAGTAAACCTCATCTGAATAAGATGAAGTGTGACTGCTAAATTTTCTTCTCGTGCCTGTGTGTTAAAATGCATTTTCTAACAATTAATACAAAAAAGTCTTATAAGTTAGAAGGCTAATATCTAATTCAACATAAACTAGCTAACCCTGTACTGTGTGACTTTGATAGAACCCTTTTATCTGTGGGTAAAAACAGCCATATAATGCTACTTGTACTGCTAAACGGTGTCCATCAAGAATTTGCCTTTTTGGCTTGTAGTGCCAAGGATGAGTCCTTATGGGGCACAGAGTAATCAGTAATACTCTGAACTCTACTTTATGGCTAAATAGCTCATTACGACAGTGAATCAAAAGTCAAAATTGCATAATCTATTTATGAGCGTGCAGAGGCCAAAAATCAGATCTGGAATGGGAAGGTTCTGTATATACTTAAGATGTCTTTCCATTAACATTAGGTAACACAGGATCATAAGGAGTAAGGATGGGATAGCACAAGTGACACAGGAGCAGGAGGAAGGATTGGGGGGGGGGGAGACATCATGGATTACCTCGCTGGAGTCGCCATCGGCGAGTCTGCGGAAACCTTGTCAGTCCTTCCATTACAGATTCACTCAGTTCTTTCACTCCCTACACTTGTCCCCTTACTCTTATCGCATAACTGTTCTCTTGCAGATAAATCTTTAACCACATTAGCTTTATCAAATACATTCTTTTTTTATAAGCCACTCTTTCTATGTAGCATTGCCCCGGCAAATGAAGCTTAACAAACTAGAAAAAATGGCTTAGAGGAGTATTCAGGTAATTCACAAATGCACAACTTTTACTTGATCAGCATACCTTAGAAACGGTCCCTTTAATCATTTGAGTCCTGTCCCATGGACTGTGCTAATTATTAAGGTATGTCTGATCAAAATCACACCCCAAAATATGCACCTAGTCTTTCATTCAACTTAGTAATTACTAATCCCACTTAAGTAATAAAAAAATCAAAATCGTTTCATGTAATCTAACCCTCAAGGTGGGCAGGTGTTTTTTTTTCAGTTACCCCATTTCCAATTTCTCCCTTTTTGTTTTTTCCGATGCCTTGGAGATTTCCATGTCCATCCCAATTCGAATACACAAAGGATCAAATCCCCATTTTCCTTCTGAACTAAGGT
>NC_051388.1:43297093-43302093 GCF_015228065.2 Penaeus monodon | reverse complement strand
ACTAGTCCCTACACCGGATCATGAGGTACAGTTGGCGGGACCATGTGTCCAACCGACGGCTACACAGTGAGACTGGCATGGGACCTGTTACTTGCATAATACAGGATCGCCAACTCAGGATATTTGGGCAACTAGCTTGTTTTTCTGTGGATGGCCCTGCCCATCAAGTTGTCTCTTTGCAAGACAGTCCTCTGGTGGAGGGAGCCCATGGGACGACATAGGAGGTCATGGCTTGAGCAGTTCGACCAGACCTGTCACATGGAGCTAGAAAGATGGGCCGAAGGCCTGCCTGGAGGTTCACCATGAGGGACCCCCGTGAATGGAATGTATGTATGTGTGTGTGTTATATATATATATATATATATATATATATATATATATATATATATAGAGAGAGAGAGAGAGAGAGAGAGAGAGAGAGAGAGAGAGAGAGAGAGAGAGAGAGAGAGAGAGAGAGAAAGAGAGAGAGAGAGAGAGAGAGAAGAGAGAGAGAGAGAGAGAGAGAAGGTTTGAAGAGCCAACGTCAAAAACTTTCAATTTTGATATTAGCCTAATGCCTAACTGGGAATTTTTGTTTCAAATAGAGCAACGAATGTCAATGTCATTAGTCCATTAGGGACTTCATGCAATGATTATTTCAGTGACCAAATCCATCGATATATTAGCCATCTCAGCTTGTTACTGATATGGCTTATTATTAACACATTGCTTCTGGAAAGCTTAAGGCTGGCCATTCTTACCTAGTTACTAGTCAGTATGGCATTTTCAGTATATCCTGTAACATATTTTATTGTTACAGGATTTGTGTGTGTGTGTGTGTGTGTGTGTGTACCGTTAGAAAAAAAAATATATATATATATATATATATATATATATATATATATATATATTATATATATATATATATATATATATATATATATGTATGTATGTATGTATGTATGTGTGTGTGTGTATGTGTATGTATGTGTGTGTATAGTCATATGTATATATTGTTTTCATATTTCACTGAAAGGTCTACCGATCAGTCACGATAATAGGACACACCCACGCACAACTAGCTACTGCTTGCAATCTCGTAGCTTTCGTGCTTCATAAGCCTTTGAAGGATTACCAGCTTTCTCGTCAGTCCCATTACCCATATGGGGCTACCCGCTTTGAGTCCCAAGCTTTTTAAGTAGCGTAATCTATTCGTTTGGTGCGTTTATTCATTTCCAATTGTCACAGTTCTTATGAGGGGATGATTTACCTGACATGCTAGCGATGATGTCAGATTGACAAATTTGTGATGAAATTATGTCTGGTTGACAGGTTGGTGATAAGCATTTGCTAAATGGAAGATTTGTGAAGGTAATTATTCGAAATGCCATCACCAGCATGCTGTATTCAGCCAATCATCGCCTACCTCTCAAGTGCATTTTCGCTAGATATCTTTTATTCATCTTCTCTTTGTTTTTCGTCTCATAAACAGGAATTCTTTCTTGTCAGATATGATATTTACTCTCTAAACTCGAGGTAGAATTCTTCTATTATTGAAAAGCATCTTACTTCTTTTGTGAATGAATGATAACCTCTTGTTTAAAATTCTCATGTCTTACTTCGGTCATTGCTTCTTTCTTTCTTTTTTCTTTCCATCTCTCTCTCTCTCTCTCTCTCTCTCTCTCTCTCTCTCTCTCTCTCTCTCTCTCTCTCTCTCTCTCTCTCTCTCTCTCTCTCTCTCTCTCTCGCTCTCTTTTGATCTCTGTCTCTGGCCTTCACTACGGCTGCCGTTTTAGAAGCTTATACGCTTTTGGACCCACCATCTTGCCGGTTTTGCAATATGGCGGACCAATAAGTGTATAAGCTTCTAATGGCAGCCATACTAACCCAAGCTAGACTTTCCTCCCTCTCTCTAGGTGCCTTTCCGTTCTCCTTCCCTTCCTCCCTCCCTCTCTCTCTCCTTTCCCTCTCTTCTGGTGACCTTCTTCCTTCCCTCCCCCCTCCTTCTCTCCCTCCCTCCCTCCCCCTCCCTCCCCCTTCCGCCTTCGGTTCCCCTCCTCTAACCTTCCTCCTTCCTTCCATCCTCCCAACCTCCCTTTGCCCTTCCCCTCCTGCCTCCATCCCTCTCACCCTCCCCCTCGGTGCCCTACTACAAAGATTTCTTCCTCATACCGACTATATATGTGTTACCTACTGTACTGTGTTACATACCTTATGTACGTGGATGAAATATTGTGATGGCATGTTTCGAAGAAGCTCTGCAACGAGATAAAACCGGCTTTCCTAACCTAATTGAATGCCGTGCATACACAATGACGTAGACACGAGTGCATTGGTTGTGGGCTATATAACAGAGGCTCCGATGCAGACCATAGTATTCCTGCTCGAATCCTCAGTGCAATAGACAGACAGAGGAAAGCGTGTGTGTTGTATTAGTGTGTAGCTGTCAAACAGAGGTAAGTGTTGAATGTGCTGGTTCTTTTATATATATATATATATATATATATATATATATATATATATATATATATATATATATATATATATATATATATATATATATGTGCGTGTGTGAAAACCAGAAAAATATCACAGTTGAAATATGAATGCCTTTTGTAGTAGGAATGTAATAGGAAGTGTCGAGGGTGGATACCTAAGAGTCTTCTTACCTATTGCTCTGCTAACATGCAGGAGAAGCTTTTACATTTAAGGTCAGGCATGCGCCTGAGTTCATTGACAATTTCATCTCGTTATATGTTAGATGATGCAGTAGTTTAAGAACTCGGCAGAAAAATGCATAGGATAAATTGGTGTTAAGATTGTCCATGTGTCAAGGGCAACATTTTTTTTTCTTTTCTTTTTTCAGCCTTGTGGAAAGCTGCGAAAAGTCACAAGCCTTACTTTTTGTACAATGACTCATCATCAGTAATATATATTGAGGAAACAATAGTTAGTGTATCACAGAAATTAGCAGGTGTAAGTAACAAAGAGGCGGATTACCTTACCATACTTACCCAATGAGGAGCGCAATAAGACGCTAGAAATGGCTAGATGCATAAATATTTGTGGAGTATAATATTCTTAAAATAATAAGATCATCAGAATTAAAAAGAAAAAAAACATAGTTTCGTACTCTAGGGTTCTTAACCTGGGGAGCCTGCCCCCCTAGGAAGCGTCAGAATTTCCAAGGGGGCGCTAGTCCTTGGGAGGAAGCAGGAATTTCTCTCATTTTATTTGTGATTTTTTAACGACAGCATGGTCAAATATTGAGTAGTTCAATGATAATGTGGCTAATTTATACGCAATAAAAAGACTAAGAATATATATTTAATCTTCTTTAAAAGCTGGGTGGGAACTTTATGCATAGACGCAAGGGAGGCGCGGAGGGAAGAACAAATTCTTGGAGGAGGCGTGGTGGTAAAGAGGGTAAGAACCGCAGCTCAAGGGAAAAGTTTCCATTTGCGATTCCGCAGACTATACAGAGGTGCTACTACTTATGTTTTCATTACCTTATTTTTTTACCTGTACAAAAATATTTAATACCAGTTATTGCCCTGTTACACTCTTCTAATATACTGTGGTGGTCAAAATATTCTAGTTCCTATTTACATATATAAATCGAATTATTATAATTTCATTATTTATAGTTCGAGGTTTATTTGTCTCGCTTACACCGGAGATGCGTTTGTATACATATCCTCTCTCTCTCTCTCTCTCTCTCTCTCTCTCTCTCTCTCTCTCTCTCTCTCTCTCTCTCTCTCTCTCTCTCTCTCTCTCTCTCTCTCTCTCTCTCTCTCTCTCCTCGCTGTGCCTCCCTCCCTCTCTCTCTCCCCTTTTCATTATCTGTTAACCTCTTCCTTTCTGTTAGTCTACATCTATCTACCTATTCTCTCTCCAATATGTTTTCGTCCTTAGCCGTACACATTTTTATTACTGTCAGCAAACACCTGAGTCTCTCAATGAATTATTTTCTTCCAGATGCGTCGTGTTTTAATCATGCTGTTGGCCGTCACCTGTCTGTTGGGTGTCAGTCTCGCCAGCCCGATTTATCTCGTTGGCAGCACACATAGGGGTCCTTCTTATCCATTCTATTATTCGGTAATTGCCATAATCATCTGTAGAAGTGATAGATGTGTATGAGTGTGTGTGTGTGTATGTGTGTGTGTGTGTATGTATGTATGTGTGTGTGTGTGTATGTATGTGTGTGTGTGTATGTGTGTGTGTGTGTGTGTGTGTGTGTGTGTGTGTGTGTGTGTGTGTGTGTGTGTGTGTGTGTGTGTGTGTGTGTGTGTGTGTGTGTGGTTATTGTATAATTAAAGGAAATAGAGTTAAGATGTGGTTTTCATTTTTGTCAAAACTCACTCTTTGGCATTAATATTTGGTAATATTAATACGATTAGTAGCTTCGGGAAAAATGTGACAAGCTTTTGATGACGTCACAGGCCTGTCTCTAGTACCTCTCTTAAGAACCATCAGCAGCATTCTTTCTTTTACAGCCATTCTCTCTCTCTCTCTCTCTCTCTCTCTCTCTCTCTCTCTCTCTCTCTCTCTCTCTCTCTCTCTCTCTCTCTCTCTCTCTCTCCTACTCAGTCATTCATCCGTTTCCCCTCCCCCCCCCCTCTCCCTCCCTCCTCTCTCTCTCTCTCTCTCTCTCTCTCTCTCTCTCTCTCTCTCTCTCTCTCTCTCTCTCTCTCTCTAATAGACTCTTACAATCTACCTACTCTACGGAAGGCAACATACACAGCCTCATGCTGCTGTTTCAAGCCTAGAGACTGAGGAAATGATATGTTGAAACTTATTTCAACGTAGGTCTCTTGCCTTATTTCAACACGATATGGCTTTGTATACCTCTAAAGAATTTTGGGTGTTTAAGGCATTCATGGAATGTAAAAGTGACACTCTCTCTTACCTAAAATGTATGTTAAAAAATAAATAAATACTTCAGCTTGACGTTTGCAGTTGGCCAAAAAGGGAAGATGGCGTCCCAGGATTCTTGAAACATAGAGAGAGGCTTCAATAAT
>NC_051388.1:43284593-43287093 GCF_015228065.2 Penaeus monodon | reverse complement strand
CGATTTTCACCGGTATTGTGTATCATATAGAATAATGGCAATTTATCTCTATACGAACGATAAAACATAGAGGTATAGATAAATAGTAATATGATTAATATGAATGTATATGAAATTAGAAAAATTATAGATTAACACATCGAAAGAACAAGACGCTTCTAGAAAGGAAATATATGATGCAGAATATTTCCCGAACTTTCTAGTACCTTATAATCTAGAAAACCTCAGTCGAAACGGGATATGAAGTCTGCAATAACAACAGTTCAGTATGAAATATTTATACAAAAAATACAAACTTTATCTTCTAATTTGAAATAAAATCTATTTTCTCAGATCGATGTTCAAACTCGAATGTTTCATTTCAAACGGATATGTTCGGCCGTCGTCAGTATCAACATAATTGCTTTTAAAATATAGTTTTAAGATTTTTAACATATAGTCGTTGTTTAAGGCGATTTTTGCAACCTTAATTTTAATCTGCAACTGCCAAACAAGCGTATGATGACGTCAAAGCAAAAGTCCCTCACATGGCCTTGTATGCGCTGTTTTTGTTATTGTGTACGCGCGCGCGCGCGTGTGTGTGTGTGTGTGTGGTGTGTGTGTGTGTGTGTGTGTGTGTGTGTGTGTGTGTGTGTGTGTGTGTGTGTGTGTGTGTGTGTGAGTGTACATGAGGTATGAGACAGATGTACAACTCTCACAGTGTGTGACCGCAAAGCCAAAATGCATCACATGACGCATTATACTTTGGGTCAATGTAAATGCAATGAAAACGTGCGTCCAATCACATGTTAACCCGCGTACCGCGCCTTTGTTTATAAACAGTAGACTCTCTGTATGCGCGTCACATCCCAGAGAGACTGTTAGCACCAGGACGTACCATGTATCAAGTAATCGCGTATTTGCACATGAAGCCAAGAGATCCCCCCCCCTTTCTCTCTCTCTTTCTCTCTCTCAGAAAGACAAAGAGAGACGGACAGAGCTGGAGAGAGAAATAGAGAAATAGAGAGAGAGAGAGAGACAGGCAGACATACGTACAGAGGTAGAAAGGGGGAAATATATATATATATATATATATATATATATATATATATAGATAGATAGATAGATAGATAGATAGATAGATAGATAGATAGATAGATAGATATAGATATAGATAGATAGATAGATAGATAGATAGATAGATAGATATATTCAGTGCATTGACATATATAATAAGCAACAGATATAAATTTACATATAGGTATAGATATAGATACAGATATAGATAGAAACATAAATAAAAATATTAATACAGATATAGATATGAATATATTTACAAATATAGATATAGATATGAACATATTTACAGATATATAGATAGATAGATAGATAGACAGATACAGATATAGATATAGACAAAGATATAAATATAGATAAATACTTTAGCAGATATAGATACAGATATAGAAATAGATATAGACATAGATATAAGTATAGATATAGATGTAGATGCAGATAAGGGAACAGACAGATACCTATAGAGGCAGGTATAGATGTAAAGAGAAAATCTTCCCATTTCACACACATTGGCAACGCCTACCGTGAAAGGGGATGGCTCCTTGACCGTGAGATGAGGCAATGGCAAACGAGATTCTCTATTCACCGCGTGGGGTCCTGCTTGCGTCAGTCTTAGGCCCGGGCCGGTGGGAGGCACAAGGTACTTTCAATGTTCCACCGGGTGCGAGATTTTGGTTCACCGGGTGCGAGATTTTGGTTCACCGGGTGCGAGATTTTGGCCGCCGGGTGCGAGATTTTGGTTCACCGGGTCCGAAATTTTGGTAACCGTAGTTTGAAAGAGATGGAGAGAGGACGGATGGAGGGAGAGAGGGAGAGGGGAGGGAGGGAGGGGGGAGAGAGAGGGAGAGAGAGGAGGGGAAAGGGAGAGAAGAGAGAGAGAGAGATGGAGGGGAGGGAGAGAGAGAGAGAGAGAGAGAGAGAGAGAGAGAGAGAGAGAGAGAGAGAGAGAGAGAGAGAGAGAGAGAAGACAGAGAGAGACAGAGAGACAGAGACAGAGAAACAGATAGACAAACTGACAAACTGACAAACAGAACCAGACAGACAGACAGAGGCAAACAAAGACAAGTAGACAGACAAACAAACAGAGAAGAAGTGAATTCCATCATGAGCGCGTGCGACTGAGTAACCATACTGATTAGTGTACCTTGGCCTTGACGAGGATAGTCACAGCTCTGTCTTTACGTTAAGTCATCGCTCGAATGGATTCTTTATGATTTATCCTATATAAAGTTTCATCAATCGATGTTAACAAGATTTATTGATTGATTGATTGACTGATTAAATGTGAAAAAATGAAATATTAAAGCAATGGCTTGTAGTACTGATCATTCATTTGACAATGTTTTATACAAAAAGTGTTTATAGCGAATAATGCAAAACAGTGTGTCCTTGATCACACTATATGAGACTTGAAAATGGACTAAATGTCTTTTTGCCATGTATA
>NC_051388.1:43257093-43267093 GCF_015228065.2 Penaeus monodon | reverse complement strand
TGTATGTATACTGTTTCACTTGAAAGTTATTTTTCACACTGTTTTTATCACACTCGTAATGTGATTACAGAAAAAAATATGCATGGCTTGTGGTTTTATGTGTGAATCAGTAGTCATTACCCTCATTTTGCAAGCTCTTGTCCATTCACTTAGCCGATGTTATTTTCTTTTCCCTTTTAACTTACTCACAGGCACTGAACCGTCAGCTCAAAGCACACCCTGACACAAGCGATCCACCAACTTTTGTCGTAATTACTCGTGTCGAACACAATATTAATCGGCATGCCTTTTATGATACTAATCATTCAATGGCGTGTGTATGACTAATAAAGTTTGTGTTTGCGTGTCTGATGATATTTTGACTGAGGAAATCGGATTCTTCTTCACTTATTGTTTCTGCGAAAGTGGAGTAGTATATATGAACACATTCTGCGCTGTTTGTGTTTGTTTGTGTTAATAGACTATCACTCCTACTCTTCTCGTTCTATCTCCCTATCTGTCGTTCTGTCTGTGTATTTGTCTATTTATCTCTCTCTCGCACTCTCTTTCTCTCTCTCTCTCTCTCTCTGTCTCTCTCTCTCCCTCTCTCTCTCTCTCTCTCTCTCTCTCTCTATATATATATATATATATATATATATATATACATATATATATATATATATATATATATATATATATATGTGTGTGTGTGTGTGTGTGTGTGTGTGTGTGTGTGTGTGTGTGTGTGTGTGTGTGATTTACTGAATAATAAAGCTTAATGAACTTCGATTAATGGAAACTAAGATTAGTTTTAATTTAGATTAACTTAATTCATTTCCCTATGTTGCTAAGAGGGCAAGAAACTTATGTAAAATATAATACATTCCTATGTGTGTATGTGTATGTGTGTGTGTGTGTGCGTGTGTGTGTGTGCGTGTGCGTATGCGTGTGCGTGTGCTTGTGCGTGTGCGTGTGCGTGTGCGTGTGAGTGTGTGTGTGTGTGTGTGTGTGTGTGTGTGCATGTTTGTAGGTGTATATCTATAGGGCAGTGCGTTCAGTGTGTACTGCTTTTAACACTGTCTGTGTAGGGACCCATAGCAGGAGAGAGATTTATCTTAATTTCAGAAGGGTAAATACGTCCCAGGGTATACATTTATAATGGATTCCGAGCCTTGTTCCTCTACTACCTAACATTCTTCACGTATTTTTTATATATTTATGTACAAACAAGCTGGTGTGAGCATGCATTTATCAGTCATGTGTCAGTAATCAATCTAAGTTTTAGCATCGTTATATGATATTCAGTGATTTCGGCGAGGACACTGACAAGCTAGAATTATGAAGAAAGTCGTTCCTTAAATCAAAGGCTTGACTTTTTTCTCTCTCTTTCTCAAAGGCGGTCGCACCTCACTGCGCGCTCATTCACACGGAACGTCATAGGGGCGGCAGCGATATAATATTCCTGTGTTATCGCATTGTACTGTAAAAAAAAATGCATATTCCTCATTGTGATATCCTCTTTTCATCGTATAACCCCATCTGTGTATTGTAAACTTTTGGAAATTGATACGATACGAGACAGGAACTCTAGGAGGGCAAACAGTCACCTTGCGGAAGCACTTTCTTCGCTTTCTTGCTTTCGCTTCCTGCGCAAGCCACCAGAACCAGGTAACCGCGTGCTGTCCTGCCTTTTCAAAATAGAGGCAGTCCGATCTTCGATGAACTAGATGAAGGTGAGAAATGAAGGGCGAAGATGAAGGTGAGAAAACGAAGGACGAAAGGGAGAAGAAGGACGGAGAAAGAGAAGAAAGACGAGGGAAGAGTGTGAGATAGGGCGCCAGTTGTACACTTGTTTAACATCTGACATGTTCATAAGTATATTCATACCTATTGTTCTTATTGAGACTTACCTCATTAACCTAACCACTCTATTTTATTGTTTCTTTAATTATGATTCTGTCAGTGAGTTGAAAGAGATCCTGACAGCGACTGATATTCGCTTTACTTAGTTAAATAAGTGCTACAATAAGAAGAAAAGGGAGGCATTATACTGAATATGCTGATAAAATAAATAACACACAAGCAAGAGGAAACACCTCAATGCATTACACTCTATAATAATCACCTGGGATAAATTTTTTGATAGTTCTTTACAGTTCTATCCATCTCTCTCTCTCTCTCTCTCTCTCTCTCCTCACACACACACACACACACACACACACACACAGAAATAAACAAGAACAAATGCGCCTACACACACTTTGTGTCTTATTAAAAACAAATTTGAACATGATATACAGAATATCTCCTCAAATTTATCTTTTCTCTGCAGGGACTGTTTATTTCTAAATCTATTGCAGTGAGAGAAAGAAAGAGAGGCCGATTATAAATTTCATTATCAATGCATCTATATCAATTATTAAAGAAAAGATAATATATACAGTGCATGGGATTCCTCATAATAAATGAATGAGCTTATAATTATCAACTGTCATACGAACCCAGGCTGACTCTGTCCCAGAGTAATAGAGTGTGAGAAGTGACGCAGTATTATATTTCCTCTTATATTGGTTTTAATCCGATGACGATTTTCATATGGCATTTCATGGTGGTAATTACACATAATTTTGACAAACTAAATGTTTTATTGATTAGACAGTGAGATAGGTACTGATGATTTCTGTGATACCATACATGATACGTAAATGCAGCATGGTTTTTACATACCAGAGATTCTGTCACCAGGGTCATTATTTCTGTTGCCTAATGTGAATTTTGCTGCAGATGAGAGTAATTTTTATAACTGGCAAGAGAAGACGGAATCCAGCATGAAGGAGAGGTCCTCCCTGGAGAGGACGCACTTGTCGAAGAGGGCGCTGCAGGCCTTCGAGTCCTTCTTGGCGAACTTGGAGCCGAAACTGATGGCCAGATCGTACACGCCTCGGGAGCCCTTAAGGTTATCGTTGTTCTCGAAAGCAGTCTTGAAGGAGGTCATAGCAGGAGTCAGCTGGTCAGCAGACATGGCCTCAATTTCGCACAAGAGCTTGGCCACGCAACCAGCTGAATCCATCTGTTGGGCCACGGCAACCTGTTGGGAGCAGAAGAAACTTATTAATCATGAGAGAGAACCATCAGTTATAGTGAACGCTTTCTTGAAATGAATCGCAAATCTTTAAGCAGCAGCTTTATAGAGCCTTTCATGAGAGTTCGAGTGATACTGGAAATATAACTGTACTAATAACATTCCTTGGCTGACTTACCTCAATTGCCTCGTCAGCCTCAAAGGAGTCGACATCCCTCTTGTTCCTGCGCGCAAGATGCTTCCCGATAAGAGCTCCCTTCAGCACCGCCAGCGCGCCCACGCCCAAAGCCGTCGCCGCAGAGGCAGTAACAGTGGTAGCAGCGACAGTCCCGAGGGTGGCGGTGGTTCCCAAGAGGACGACAGACTCGGAAGAGGCCCACAGGCAGCACAGAAGAAGACCGACGAAAACGCGAGAGTTCATGATGTCGTTTGCTGGTAAAGAAACGCATTGTGTCACACACAAATTATATACGAGGTACAGGAACTGCACAAACAAACAAGGAAATATACTTTATCGATTAAAACTGTACCTTTAGTGTTCTCGAGGAGCAGATCTGCTGGACTGATGCCTACAATGTGCCAGACCGTGATATTTATACATGCTGTTCGAAAGGGACCTGTGAAGGTGAAGGACTTATCTCACCCAGGTGGAAATTTCACGCCTGTCTAAAGTTATAGGAGGTAATTAGCATATATGCACACTGTATCCGTAAATTTGACGCGCTAATAATTTCATCATACAGTGTCAATCGTATTGTATGTATGCAGGTACAAACACGAGTGTATGTGTGTACATATATATATACAAGTGTGTGCATAATATATATATATATATATATATATATATATGTATATATATATATATATATATATATACATATATATATGTATGTATGTATAAATGTATATGTATATGTTCATATATACATACATGAGTATATATATATGTATACATATATATGTGCGTGTGTGTGTATATATATATATATATATTATTTTTTTTTTTTTTTTTTTTTTTTTTTTTTTGTTTTTTTTTTTTTTTTTTTTTTTTTTTTTTTTTTTTGCGGGGCGGGGGAAGTGAAATTTTCTCCTGGAGTGTAGCCTTTATAAACAGTAATTTGTGAATCGTGCATCACTTACCGGTTAAGTTTTTCATTTGTATTTTAGTATGATGATATGATATTTGATTCAAAATCGGTTTGCGGACGTGAACGGAAGCTGGAAAGTGATCCATGCTTGATGTATTGAGGCGCGACCTACTCCACCACGCCGAAACCACATACACACCTCGTGACGCCATGGAGGTAGTAATGAGAAGATATCTTATTTCGTAACGTAGGAAAAAAAATCACCTTTTAAACTTTTTTCCATATAAATCTCTCTTCCTTCTTTGACTTTTCAACTCCTTGGCGTCTGTACAAGCCACAAGAACCAGGTAAATGAATGCTAAACAGATCTTTCAATATAAAAGTGTGATCATTGAAGACAGTTATGCTTTTTGCTTTAAAATCGAAGAAAAGGTTGAGAAAGCAGAGGATAATAGTGAAGAACAGAAGGACGAAGAAGAGAGTTAAAGATGAAGCCAATAATTTATAATTATTTAGACTGGCCCCCCTTTTAAATTATACCATGTTTAAATCCCTCCAACGTAGAATGTCACATTTTTAAGCATCAGTTTACAAAATCTATGTACTAGCAAGTTTCATTCCAGAATTCTATTAAATAAAGTTTAGTGCAAAAACACAAGCTGATTCTTACCCTGCCAAAATATAGGTTCTACCCCCTTTGGAATATTTCCCCAGAAGCAGAGAACCACAGGAAGAAATAATATGAAGGGGAAATGAAATCAAAGTAGAAAAGAGGAGTAAGAGGGATGAGGCTGAATTCTTAAAAAGTGGAAATAGCAGACAATTAGTGATGGTGACTAGGCCTCCATCATTAACCTTGTGATTGTGTCTCTCACTGAAGGAGAAGAATGTTATGAAGATCAGTAGATGTGCGCAAATAAGAAAAAATATCCAATAATAACGGTCACCTTACATATGAAATATCCTGTTAAGCACACATATACACTTGCTCAGCTTACAATCCAATCCATTTTTATTCTTAGTTATAATTATGTTAATACGGACGAAGTAGTCTTTTGAATAGTTTCCCTTATTATTGCCACTATACCAAGCTCTAAGGCCAGCTATCATTTTAGAGAGTGTCATCATCGAATGAGGAAATGTTTTCTTACAAAGACTGATATACCTTGATTCATAAATTGCTAGGTGAAGAGGATGGGTCTTTGGCCATCGTATTCATTAGATAGACGATACATATGCACTAAAAGACAAAAAAAAAATCTGATTTGCGAGGAAAGTCATTCCGGCTCTCTCTCTCTCTATCTATCTATCTATTTATCTATCTATTCATTTATCTATTTATATACTAATCTACCTCTATCCTTCTCTCTGTTTCCCTCTATCTGTTTATTCAATTATCTATTTGTCTATATATTTATCTGTCTGTCTGTTGGTCCTTATTCTACATCTATCAGTCTCTACCAATCGCACCCAAAGCAGACATACACAAATACCTATTCAGCTTCATACACAAACACACAATCACACACTTTTAGACAAGGAAATCTGTACACGTGTCACTATGTTTTCTCGACAAGACACTCATTTTATTTCTAACATGGGCCTTAAGAGAAAGCGTCTAGGTTTGCATTTTCTTGTCAACGTATACATTTCTAATGCAAACTCAAGGAATGGGTATTCCACATATACTGGATGGGATTCCTTACGACTGCAGAGAGAGCAAAGTAGAATTTAAGTTGTGGTCCTGCAGCTTATTTGTTTGCGAAACAATAACTAATTGTGTATATATATATATATATATATATATATATATATATATATATATATATATATATGTATGTGTGTGTGTGTGTGTGTGTGTGTGTGTGTGTGTGTGTGTGTGTGTGTGTGTGTGTTATATATACATTATATCACAGAACTGTGCATGCTAGAAAAAATAAAATCATATCGATAATAGATTTCTTTAATTTGGAAGCATGATATTGATTAAATGTAACGCCCAGGCAGCCAACTGGCAACATGGTAAATCCCAGAAATTCCGCCTAGAACTAAATTTATTTCTTGATAAATAGGAAGTTATCTTCTGCAGGTTCTCTTATGACTAGCAAGAGAAGGCGGAATCCAGCATGAAGGAGAGGTCCTCCCTGGAGAGGACGCACTTGTCGAAGAGGGCGCTGCAGGCATTCGAGTCCTTCTTGGCGAACTTGGAGCCGAAACTGATGGCCAGATCGTACACGCCTCGGGAGCCCTTGAGATTGTCGTTGTTCTCGAAAGCAGTCTTGAAGGAGGTCATAGCAGGAGTCAGCTGGTCAGCGGACATGGCCTCAATTTCGCACAAGAGTTTGGCCACGCAACCAGCTGAATCCATCTGCTGGGCTACGGCAACCTGTTTCGGAAATAATTATTCATTATGAGAAAGAAACATCTATTATAGTGAAAGTGTGTATACAACAGATTTATAGAGCCGATAATGACAGATCGGGTGATACTGGGAATGCAAGCGCTCTACCAAAATTCCTTGGCTGACTTACCTCAACTGCCTCGTCAGCCTCAAAGGAGTCGACATCCCTCTTGTTTCTGCGCGCAAGAGCTTTTCCAATAAGAGCTCCCTTCAGTACCGCCAGTGCGCCCACGCCCAAAGCTGTCGCCGCAGAGGCGGTAACTGTGGTAGCGGCGACAGTCCCGAGGGCGGCGGTGGTTCCCAGTACGATGATAGACTCGGAAGAGGCCCACAGGCAGCACAGAAGAAGACCGACGAAAACGCGAGAGTTCATGATGCTGTTATGTCCTGTTAAAAACGCATTGTATCAACTATACAGATTATAGATGTTATATCCCAGTTAAAGAAAATACATAACGTCGGCAATGCAGATCATCTAGAAGATATGAACTGTGCCAATAACTAACCTATAAGAAAACAATACTATTATCAAGAAATATCTCGGTTCCTGTACCTTTCTGTGTTCGCTAGGAGCAGGAGTGGGGGACTAATGCCTTTATGTGGTGGACCGTGATTTATATACTGTCCGGAAGGGACCTGCGCAGGTGAAAGACCTATCTCAACCAGGTGGAAATTAACTCCTATCCTTGGCCTATCGGATAGGCCAACACTGCTGCGTGCGAGGCGTAAAGCAGAGTACATACCTATAAGGAATATGTGTTTTAGTACTTCCTACCGACTTACAATTGTGTTTTTACATCGCTAATATCTGTCCTTCAGACATGCATCCATGCCTAAAAAAGACACAGCCAAACAACCCATTTGCGAATTTTCATCGGCATGTCGGCGGACTCTTTAACCTTTTTCATATTATTAGTAGAACAATTAGAATATGAACTTTTTATTAATGGATTTAACAAGGGGTTATTTTTTCATGTGTTTTTTCTGTGACGAAAAAAAGAGTGGGAGGGAGTATGTATGTGTAGGTGTAAACACAGAATAAAGATTCCTACAACCCACCCCCCACACACACACACACAACACACAGCTTCGACTTATTCCTCCTAAAAGCAAACTTAAATAGGGCAGCGTAATGAGATGTTTAAGAGGTAGCAAAGGTATAAGGGAGAAAACCTCATAAGTCATTTAAACACTTCCATTTGTTATGATTTCCCATTGTGTGTGTGTGTGTGTGTGTGTGTGTGTGTGTGTGTGTGTGTGTGTGTGTGTGTGTGTGTGTGTGTGCGTACTGTGCGGAAACACCCATTTCAGGTGAAAGCAATTCAGTCCTAGCATAAAGGTCACAGCCTATTAGCTGTACATTTACAACGGGTTACACGCCTTCTGAATAACCTGGACGTCAGAGTGCGTATTTCCTTTTGTAGTAAACAGTTTTCCTCCGAAGTAATCTTAAAAGTTAGGATTTTCTCTGGACATTAATTTTATACTTCAGGACTTCAGGTAGAAAGCAATGGAGATAACAGTCACCCTGCTCTTGCTCCAACGGTGTCTGTGTATGAGGGAGAGAGAAAAAGAGCAAGGAAAGAAGAATTAAGGAAAGGAAATGTTTACGCTCAAATGACATAACCGAAACTTTCTAAACCAAGTATTTCTTCAGCTTATGTTATCTGAAACAAGAATTCCTGGCAACGACTGACATTCTCTTAACTCATAATAAATAGAATAATGATTTTTTTTTTGTTATCAAATGACCAGAACAAACAATGGATTTACAAAACGACAAAAGGGAAATGCAGGTAAATACACTTTTCTCGTGTTGTTAATGTTGCAACATTCTTTATATAACAGGCCATCCTCTTCCGCGCGCGCGCGCGCGCGTGTGTGTGTGTGTGTGTGTGTTGTGTGTGTGTGTGTGTGTGTGTGTGTGTGTGTGTGTGTGTGTGTGTGTGTGTGTGTGTGTGTGTGTGTATGTATGTGTGTTTTATTCATTATGAGAAACAATCATGTATAATGTATATGTTGTGTAATGAGAATGCATTTGCTCAAGCAAAATGCCTTTCCTCGCTTCCTCAACTGTCTCGTCGGCCTCAATTTTTGGTTCCCAAAAGTACAAGAGACTCGAAAGAGGCCCAGAGGCTGCACAGGAGTACGATGAACACGCAAGAATTCATGATGTTCTTGTACCCTGCAACCAAGAGAGGCGTCATATCAAGGTAAAAAGAAGCCAACATAACCTACAAGAGTTGTATAATCGTTTTTACTAAGCGAATGATTCAAAACCTTGCAGTATCTCATCAGTCATACCCTCACTACTGGGATACATATAATGGATATATCAACTATAGGATTACGTATGAAATCATACGTTTCCTTATTCAACAAACCGCTAAGTGGTTATATACCAATTTTTTTATAATCTTATTCATGAAAGATAAAATATGACTTTCTTAGAAAAAGGTAGAAGTATTCTTTCACTTTTGAGGACAGCAGTTTCTCTCATTCTTTCGCTATACCTGTTGACGAAAGTTTCTGCATGCGAGCACCTTATAAAATTTACGACAACACAACCACGCACATCCGTGGTTCGTGTGTACACAGCATATATATCCATACGACTCAGTGCATAGATAACTTTAACAATAATTCTTTGATCTTACTACAAATGCATTCGTCTGGACAAGGATGGGCCAGTGGTTTCGTAATAATGAAACGAAGCATAAACGCGAACCACACCCATTCGGGCGAGCCACGAAAGCTCTCTTCAGTTCGGTTAGTTACTGCCCATTATTATCAAATCCAATAGTCATATTTTCTCCAATTATTTTTGTTATTGGCTCTGCTCTTCTTATAAGTAATGTCATCTGTATCATTATTATTGGCTGTATTAGAAGTAGCATTAGTGATTATCGTAATTATTGTACTTATAGTAATCATCACTTTTGTTTACAGTATTATGGATATGATTATTATTATTATCATTAGCAGTATTACGGCCAATATTATAAGCTACTAATGCTTTACTCGTAATATTAAATTTCAACGTCAAATTCCTCGTATGGCGATACATAATAAAACGTATGAATATTTTAGCACAATATAAGGCAAAATAAGAACATTAAGAAACATAAGATACGAAGGAAAGAAATTAAGATAAAATAAGAATGAGAAGTGAATGGAAGGGAAAGCATTTAGTAAGACAAATGGGGAAAAATGTTAAAGGCCTCCAATAATGTCTGCAACGTTCTTTTCCCCCTGCCTTTTTCTTCCCCGCAAACCCGTCGTTAAGACAATTTGCGATCGTTCTGTATCCAAAGCTTTATTGCATGTCTATCTATGGTCGCATCAAGGTCGTTTAATATAACAGTGACTTTATGATGATTACTCTTGTTATTAATATCCTTCACCATGACTTTATGAAGACTACTATAGAAGGGTTCAGTGACATGCTGA
>NC_051388.1:43232093-43247093 GCF_015228065.2 Penaeus monodon | reverse complement strand
AGCATCTGAAGCGCCGCCGTTATGGAAGGGACGTCGATTCTGTGGAAGACGTTGCTGAAGACGATGCAGCAGACGTTGCAGTTAAAGTGAGTTTCACGATATATTTATAGTCTTAATGTTTTACCATGAAGTATATGAATGTATATGCTAACACATATACTGACGCACACTGCTGAAAAAGGACGCCCTTAAATCTGGGCATGTAAATGTAGGTGTCTGTCCAAGAAAAATTATCTACAGTCTTCATGCTTTACCATGAAGTATATAAATATATAAATATATATATTAACACAAATATATATAGACTGACACTGCTGAAAAAGGAAACCCTAAAGTCTGTTCATGTAAATGTGTGTCCTGTTGGGGAAATAGCTTAGCATATAAGGATTAGGGAAACGTTCATAATCAAAATATTTTTTCTGCTTCAATAGGTTGCCGTGGCCCAGCAGATGGATTCAGCTGGTTGCGTGGCCAAGCTCTTGTGCGAAATTGAGGCCATGTCCGCTGACCAGCTCACTCCTTCTATGTCCTCATTCAAGACTGCTTTCGAGAACAACGACAACCTCAAGACCGCTCGAGGCGTGTACGATCTGGCCATCAATTTCGGATCCAAGTTCGCCAAGAAGGACTCGAAGGCCTGCAGCGCCCTCTTCGACAAGTGCGTCCTCTCCAGGGAGGACCTCTCCTTCATGCTGGATTCCACCTTCTCTTGCCAGCCTTAAACGCCCTTTCACATACACTCTAGTGAGCCTCCTCCATGCGTCGACGTAGCACAGTTTTCGTCACCAGAAATGTTGCAAACGGAGGCTTGAAGTAACATGGTAGCTGTCAGACAAATGACTGACTGGACCATATCGATAAATCCTCCTTCCAAATAACTTACGTTATATTTATTTATTTATTTACAAATTTCATACGAAATAAAATAAACAATCGTCATTTGAATATCATTTCCTCTGTGGTATTATTAAAATATTTTTTTCTCGATCTAGCTGTGTATGGGTTTTATACGAAACAAAATTAGCTATGATCTGAATATAATTGGGTGTGATGTACAAGTTTTGTCTTTCTCTTTATATATATATATATATATATATATATATATATATATATATATATATATATATATGAATGTATGTATGTATGATCAATTCAGTGAGATTTGCGAAGGTTAGCTTAGCCCGGGCCTCACGATATGTATGTGTGTTTGTCTGTTTCTGTGTACATATATATTTATCATTATTAATATCATTATTATTATCATTATTATTCTTGTTGTTATTATCATTTCATTACCATTATCATTACCATTATCATCAGTATCATTATCATCATTATTATTATTACTAGGAAGGGGATTTCTGATCAGCACACCTCGAAATGTGTGCGAGGCAAGGTTAGTTTTGCCCGGGCCTTATAACTTATGTTATATAGGCATATATACATTAATATATGTATGTGTGTGTGTGTATGTGTGTGTGTGTGTATTATGATTATCATTATCATTGCTGCTATATTTTTCACTGCTGTTATTATCATCATTATTATTATAAGGAAAGGAACATATATCAGGTACCGGACTATCTAGTCAACTAACCTCGACATATGAGCGAGCTAATGGGCACTTTGGTAGTTTCGAAAGGCAAGCGATATTACCTACACCACGGCAATGTTGGGGATGGTCATACTATGACAGAGATGATTACTTTTGAAATAAATGTAACACTGGTAATGATAATGATAGCGATTATGAGGATAATGTCACTAATAATGATAAAAATGATGGTGGGAGCATTACTAGGTGTAGTATTCGTAATGGTAATGACGATGATGGTGATGATGATGATGGAGTTGATGATGCTGATGCTGGTTATAATAATAATATTAATGGAGACAATAATGGTAACGATGATGATAATGATAATAAAAATATAACAATAATAATGATAATGATAAAAAGATAATATTGATAATGATAACAGTATCAACAGCATTATGATTGGCATGATGATTATCATTATCATTACTGTCACTATTATTAGTGATAATGATAACAAATACTTATGATAACAATAATGATAAAGATAATCATAATAGTATTAATGATGATAATGAATGTTAATAATTATAATAATGATGGTAATGATAATGACAATGATCATAATAATGGTAATGATGATAGCAACAATAATGATGATAACAATGATAACAATTATAGTATTGATATAAAACATGATAACAATATAATAATCTTAACAACAGTAATAATGATGATAATCATAATGAGGATAATAATAAACAGTAATCATAATGATGATAATGATAATAATGATGATAATGATGATGATGATGATGATAATAATAATAATAATAATAATAATAATAATAATAATAATAATAACAATAATAATAATAATCTATAATAATATTAACAAGATTAAAATAGTACTAATAGTAACTGTGATATTCATAGTAAAAATAATGATAATAATAATAGTAGTAATAATATATTAATAGAAATAATGATAAGAATAATAACAAAAAGATAATATCAATAATAAAAATTACGATGATAGTAATAACAGTAATAATGATGATAATTGTTATTATAACAATATCAATAAAAGCATTAACAAATGTGATGATTGTTATCATTAGCATTAATATTATTATCATAATCATTATCATCATTATTATATTTAATTTCATTATTATCAATATCTTTACTCTTATCACTTTTTTATCATTATCATTATTTTTGTTGTTGGCATTGTTGTTGGCGTTATTACATATATATACTGTAGATACAGATATGTACACATACACACCCACTCACATACAGGCACATGTGCATACACATATACAGAGAGTACATATATACACATAATCTAATCTGATGGTTGGAAATACCGATCAAATCTTCATACATGTTTTGGACTTACCTGCATTTTAGGATTAGCTCCTTGTTAATGGGAAGGGAGTCCTTGACCTGCTCTGAGTCCTTCCGCGTTGTATATAAGCCGCGGTCTCCTTGGGACCGACACCAGATTCTTCTTCACCTT
Source organism: Penaeus monodon (assembly GCF_015228065.2). Lineage (NCBI taxonomy): Eukaryota > Metazoa > Arthropoda > Malacostraca > Decapoda > Penaeidae > Penaeus > Penaeus monodon. Next base: position 43,244,031 of record NC_051388.1, on the reverse strand, counting down.
CCACAGAACCACACGCAGGTAGGGGCCTGAAGAGCTGTTTCTTCTTCTGTGTAAGAAATCATGTGTATTTAAGAGCGGGTACATTTGCACGTTAAGTCTCATTCCTTTGCCGACAGTTTGCTTTACAGTTTCCACCAACATCATGAATTCTCGCGTGTTCTTGGGTCTCTTCCTGTGCGGCCTCTGGGCCTCTTCCGAGTCTCTCGTCCTCTTGGGGACCACCGCCGCCCTCGGTACTGTCGCCGCCACCACAGTTACCGCTTCTGCAGCGGCAGCTTTGGGCGTGGGGGCGCTGGCGGTGCTCAAGGGAGTGCTCGTAGGGAAGCATCTGAAGCGCCGCCGTTACGGAAGGGACGTCGATTCTGTGGAAGACGTTGTTGAAGACGATGCAGAAGACGATGCAGTTAAAGTGAGTTTCACGAAAGAACATCTATTGTCTTCATGCTTTACCATGAAATATATGATATATATTAACACATACACTGACGTGCACTGCTGAAAAGATCGCCCCATAAATCTGGGCATGTAATGTGCGAGTGTGTGTCCTGATGAGGAAAAAGCTCGGCATATACGGAACAAATGTTTGGGGATACATTCATAATCAAAATATTTTTTCTGCTTCAATAGGTTGCCGTGGCCCAGCAGATGGATTCAGCTGGTTGCGTGGCCAAGCTCTTGTGCGAAATTGAGGCCATGTCCGCTGACCAGCTCACTCCTTCTATGTCCTCATTCAAGACTGCTTTCGAGAACAACGACAACCTCAAGACCGCTCGAGGCGTGTACGATCTGGCCATCAATTTCGGATCCAAGTTCGCCAAGAAGGACTCGAAGGCCTGCAGTGCCCTCTTCGACAAGTGCGTCCTCTCCAGGGAGGACCTCTCCTTCATGCTGGATTCCACCTTTTCTTGCCAGCCTTAAAAGCCTTTTCACATACACTCTAGTGAGCTTCCTCCATGCGTCGACGTAGCACAGTCTCCGTCACCAGAAATGTTGCAGACGGAGGCTTGAAGTGACATGGTAGCTGTCAGACAAATGACTGACTGGACCATATCGATAAATCCTCCTTCCAAATAACTTATGCTGCTATATTTATTTATTTATTCATACATTTCATACGAAATAAAATAAACAATCGTGATTTGAATATCATTTCCTTTGCGGTATTAGTATAACGTTTTATTTCTCGATCTATCTTTTTGTGAGTTTTATATGAAACAAAATTAGTTATCATGATCTAAATATCATTAGGTGTGATGTACATGTTTTCTTGTCTTTGTCTTCTATATATGTGTGTCTGTGTTAATGTATGCATGCATGTATGTTCAATTCAGAGAGATTTGCCAAGGTTAGCGGTGCCAGGGCCTTACAATATATGTATATATGCATACAAACATTTATATATGTGTGTGTGTGTGTGTGTGTACATGATTTGTTACCATTATCATTATCATCATAACTGGTATCTTTTTCATTACTGTCATTATTATTATTATCATTATCACTATTATCGGGAAAGGAACACATATCGGGTACCAGACTATCTAGTGAGCGAATCTTGAAATGTGAGCGAGCTAATGGGCACTAATGGGAGCTAATTTCGAAAGACAAGCGCTGTTACCTACACCACGGTAATGTAGGGTATGATAATACTATGGCAGAAATTAATATTATGGAAATGTAAGTAACAATGGTAATAATAACAGTTTATGATGATGACATTAATAGTGATAAAAATGATGGTGGGAGCATTGTTAGGTGTAGTATTCGTAATGGTAACGGTGATGGTGATATGGATGATGGTGATGATGGAGTTGATGATGCTGATACTGGTGATGATACTGATATTAATGGTAACAATAATGATAACGATAATTATAACAATAATGATAACGATAATGATAACAACAAATATAATAACTATAATGATAATGATAAAGATATAATAATGATAATGATAAAGATATAATAATGATAATGATAAAGAGATAATAATGACAATGATAACAATACCATCAGCATTATGATTGGCATGATGATTATCATCTTTATCATTATTGTTACTAGCATTAGTGGCAACGGTAATAAATACTTATGATGATAACAATAATGATAATGGTATTAATGATGATAATGATAATGATAATGATAATGCTGATAATAGTAATAACAATAAAAAATAATAATAATGATAATAATAATCATAATAACAATAATAACAACAACAACAACAATTATAGTGATATTAATATAAAACATCATAGTAACAATAACAATAATAATTTTAACAACAGTAATAGTAGTAATGATAATCATAATGTGGATAGTAATAACAATAACCATAATGAAAATGATAATTATATCAATGATAAGGATAATAAAAACATTATTAGCAATAATAATAATCGTTATAATAATAACGATGATTACAATGTTAATAATGATAATGATGATAATAATAATGATAATATAATGATAATGATAATAATAATAACAACAATAATCAATAATGATATTTATTAACAACGATAAAATTAATAATAACAACTATAATATTCATGGTAAAAATAATAGTGTAGCAATAGTAGTTATAATAATAAAAAAATAATGATAATCATAATAACATAAATAATAATAGTAATAATAACAATAATGATAATAATAGTAATCCTAATGATAATGATTGTCATTATAATATCAATAACCGCATTAAACAAATGTGATAATTGTTATTATTACCATTAGTATCAATATTATCATTTTCATAATCATTATCATCATAATTATCATTACCATTATATTTACTTTTATTACCATTATCATTTATGCTTATCACTATTATTATCATTATTACTATTTTTGTTGGTGTTATTACTTATATATACTGTAGATACACATATGTGTACACATACACACCAACTCGCATACACGCACATATGCATATACATATACAGAGTATACTCGCATACACGCACATATATATATATATACAGATATATATATTATGTGCACATGATCTAATCTGATGGTTGGGAATGCCGATCAAATGTTCATACATGTTGTGGGTTACCTGCATTTTAGGATTTGCCCCTCGTTAATGTGAAAGGAGTCCTTGACCTGCTCTGAGTCCTTCCGCATTGTATATAAACCGCGGTCTCCTTGGGACCGACACCAGATTCTCCTTCGCCTTCCACAGAACCACACGCAGGTAGGGGCCTGAAGAGCGTTTTTTTTTTCGTGTATGTAAGATATCTCAAGGACAAACATTCGTATATAAGTATTAGGTCTCATTCCTTTGTCGACATTCCATTTTACAGCTTCCACCAACATCATGAATTCTCGCGTGTTCTTGGGTCTCCTCCTGTGCGGCCTCTGGGCCTCTTCCGAGTCTCTCGTCCTCTTGGGAACCACCGCCGCCCTCGGTACTGCCGCCGCCACCACAGTTACCGCTTCTGCAGCGGCAGCTTTAGGCGTGGGGGCGCTGGCGGTGCTCAAGGGAGTGCTCGTAGGGAAGCATCTGAAGCGCCGCCGTTACGGAAGGGACGTCGATTCTGTGGAAGACGTTGCTGAAGACGATGCAGAAGACGTTGCAGTTAAAGTGAGTTTCACGAAAAATCAGCTATAGTCTTCATGTTTTACCATGAAGTATATAGATATACATTAACATATAAACGAACACATATACACACACTGACATGCACTGCTGAAAAGGTCGCCCTTAAATCTGGGTATGTAAATGTGTGCCTTAGTAGAGGAAAAGTTCATCATAGGGAAAGATTAGGGAAACATTCATAATCAATGTTTTTTTCTGCTTCAATAGGTTGCCGTGGCCCAGCAGATGGATTCAGCTGGTTGCGTGGCCAAGCTCTTGTGCGAAATTGAGGCCATGTCCGCTGACCAACTGACTCCTTCTATGGCCTCATTCAAGACTGCTTTCGAGAACAACGACAACCTCAAGACCGCTCGAGGCGTGTACGATCTGGCCATCAATTTCGGATCCAAGTTCGCCAAGAAGGACTCGAAGGCCTGCAGCGCCCTCTTCGACAAGTGCGTCCTCTCCAGGGAGGACCTCTCCTTCATGCTGGATTCCACCTTCTCTTGCCAGCCTTAAACGCCCTTTCACATACACTCTAGTGAGCCTCCTTCCATGCGTCGACGTAACACAGTTTTCGTCACCAGAAATGTTGCAAACGGAGGCTTGAAGTAACATGGTAGCTGTCAGACAAATGACTGACTGGACCATATCGGTAAATCCTCCTTCCAAATAACTAATGCTGCTATATTTATCTATTTATTTATACATTTCATACGAAATAAAATAAACAATCGTCATATGAATATCATTTCCTCTGTCGTATTAGTAAAATTATTTTTCGATCTATCTGCTTATGGCTTTTATGCGAAACAAAATTAGTTATCGTGATCTCTATATCATTAGGTAATGTATATATTTTTGTTTTTCCTTATATATATATAAATATATATATATATATATATATAATATATATATATATATATATATATATATATATTTGTGTGTGTGTGAATGTATGCATGTATGTTTCAATTCAGAGAGATTAATAAAGGTAGCTTTGCCTGGGCCTTACAATATATGTATATATGCATACGCATATTCATATATATGTGTGTGTGTGTGTGTGTGCATATATTATCATTATTATTATCATCGCTGCTATCATTATCATTACTTTTATCATTACAATTATCATTATTACTATCAGGAAAGGAACACATATCGGGTAGCGGACTATCTTGTCAGCGAACCTCAACGTGTGAGCGAGCTAATAGGTACTTTGGTAGTTTCGGAAGGCTAAGCCTATTTCCCACATCGTAACAAAGGTAGAGCTTGGTAATATTATAGCAGAAATCAGTACTGTGGAAATATAAGTAACAATGATAACGATAACGATAGTGATGATAATGATAATGATATTAATAGTGATAAAAATGACAATAATGGGAGTATTACTAGGTGTAATATTCGTAATGGTAATGATAATGATGATGATGGCCATGGTGATGATCATCATGGTGAAGATGACAATGATGATGGTGATGCTGGTGGTGATATTGATGTTAATGGTAATAACAATGATACGATGGTAGAATGATAACCAATAATGATAATGATAAAAATAATAACAATGGTAGTGATAACGATATTGTTATCGCTATTATTTGATGGGCATGATGATTATCATTATATTTACTATTACTAGTATTAATGGTAATGATAACAAATATTTATGATGATAACAATAATGATAAAGATAACAGTAATAATAATGATAAAGATATTAATGATGATAACGATGATAATGATGACAATAATAGCGATGATTATGATAATGATAGTAAGAATAATAATAATGGTGCTACTTATAATGTTAATAATAATAATAATGACAATGGTAATAATGATAACAATAATGATAACAATTATAGTAACTGATACTGATCATGATAATGATAACAATTTTAATTTTAACATCAGTCATGATAATGATGAAGATAATGATAATGATAATATTAGCAACAATCATAATAATAATGCTAATGATAGTAATAAAATAATATTGATAATTTATAATAGTAATAATGATAAAGGTAATGATAACAATAGTAATGATAATAATGACGATGATTACAGTAATAATGATAATAATAATCAAGATTATGAATAATGATAAAAAATAATAACAAAAAATAAAAAGGTAATGATAATAATAGTAATAATAATAGTAATAATTATTATGATAACACCATTATAACAACAATATATAATTGTATTTGCAATTGTGATAATTCTTATAATTACTAATATCATTATTGTCAATATCATCTTCATTATCATTGTTGTATTTATATTTTATACTATCATCATCATTATCATTATCACTCTTTTCATTATTATCATTATTATTGTTGTTGTTGGTGTTGCTAACATTATATGTATATACATACACACCCACTTACATACACGCACATATGCATATGCGTATAGAGTATAAATATACAAATATACATATATACACATATATATTAATACAGATGCACATGGTCCAGTCTGGTGGTTGGATATACCGGTCAAATTCACGTATACGTTTAGGGCTTACCTGCATTTTAGGATGAGACCCCTAATTAATGGTAAGGGAGTCCTTGACCTGCTCTGAGTCCTTCCGCGTTGTATATAAACCGCGGTCTCCATAGGACCGACACCAGATTTTCATTCGTCTTCCACAGAACCACACGCAGGTAAGGACCTGATGAGCGTTTCTTCGCTTGTTTAAGAAAGTGTGTGTATTCAAGAACAGGAACGTTTATGTATTAGTATTAGGTCTCATTCCTTTGCTGACATTCCGCTTTACAGCTTCCACCAACATCATGAATTCTCGCGTGTTCTTGGGTCTCCTCCTGTGCGGCCTCTGGGCCTCTTCCGAGTCTCTCGTCCTCTTGGGGACCACCGCCGCCCTCGGTACTGTCGCCGCCACCACAGTTACCGCTTCTGCAGCGGCAGCTTTGGGCGTGGGGGCGCTGGCGGTGCTCAAGGGAGTGCTCGTAGGGAAGCATCTGAAGCGCCGCCGTTACGGAAGGGACGTCGATTCTGTGGAAGATGTTGTTGAAGACGATGCAGAAGACGTTGCAGTTAAAGTGAGTTTCACGAAATATCTAGTCTTAATGTTTTAGCCTGAAGTATATAAATGTATATGTTAACACACATATGTACACTGAAGTGCACTGCTGAAAAAGGACGCCCTTAAATCTGTACATGAAAATGGAGGTGTGTGAGTCCTGTTGGGCATACATGGAACAATTTACTATGGAAACATTCATAATCAAAATGTTTTTTTTTTCTGCTTCAATAGGTTGCCGTGGCCCAGCAGATGGATTCAGCTGGTTGCGTGGCCAAGCTCTTGTGCGAAATTGAGGCCATGTCCGCTGACCAGCTGTCTCCTTCTATGGCCTCATTCAAGACTGCTTTCGAGAACAACGACAACCTCAAGACCGCTCGAGGCGTGTACGATCTGGCCATCAATTTCGGATCCAAGTTCGCCAAGAAGGACTCGAAGGCCTGCAGCGCCCTCTTCGACAAGTGCGTCCTCTCCAGGGAGGACCTCTCCTTCATGCTGGATTCCACCTTCTCTTGCCAGCCTTAAAAGCCCTTTAACATACACTCTAGTGAGCCTCCTCCATGCGTCGATGTAGCACAGTTTTCGTCGCCAGAAATGTTGCAAAAAGGAGGCTTGAAGTAACATGGTAGCTGTCAGACAAATGACTGACTGGACCGTATCGATAAATCTTCCTTTCAAATAACTTATGCTATGTTTATTTATTTATTCATACATTTCCATACGAAATAAAATAAACAATCGTCATTTGAATATCATTTCCTCTATGGTAATAGTAAAACTAAGGCCGCGGTGGCCAAATAGTTAGAGCGTCAAACTCAACACTGTCACGACGGCAATCTGAGTTCGAGGGTTCGAGTCACCGGCCGGCGCGTTGTTCCCTTGGGCAAGGAACTTCACCTCGATTGCCTACCTAGCCACTGGGTGGCCAAGCCAGCCCAAGTCAGTGCTGGTCCCAAGCCCGGATAAAATAGAGAGAATGATTACCTAAAAAGGTAACACCGGCACTCTCCGTGGAAAGTAACTGGGGACCCTACCACGTACTCACTCCAAGAGCATCACAACATGAAAACTACAATTAAGTATCATGCTGTGACCACGGCGGCTCAGACATGAACCTACCGTTAAAAGAAGAAGATTAGTAAAACTATTCATTTCTCAATCTATCTCTTCATGGGTTTTATTCGAAACAAAATTAGTTATCATGATCTGAATATCAATAATGCGTGTGATGTACATGTTTTTGTCTTTGTCTTTCTCACTCTGTATATATATATGTGTGTGTGTGTGTGAATGTATGCATTCATGTATGTTCAATACAGAGAGTTGCCAATGTTAGCGCTGCCCGGGCCTTACAATATATGTATATATACATACACGTATGTGTGTGTGTATATATTATCGTCGCTGCTGTCATTACTGTTATTAGTATCATTACCCTTATCATTATTATCATTATTAGGAAAGGAACACATCGGATAGCGGACTATCCAGTCAGTGAACCTCGACATGTGAGCGAGCTAATGGGCACAATGTAGGACATGGTAATATTATGGCAGAAATTAATATTATGTAAATATAAGTAACAATGGTAATGGTAATGATAGTGATGATGATGACATTAATAGTAATAAATATGATAATGAGGGCATTACTAGGTGTAGTATCCTTAGTTATGATAAGGATGGTGACGGTGGTGATGATGATGATCGCTATTCTCGTGATGATATTAATGCTAATGATAATGATAACGATACTAGACAAAGTAGTTGCAGCCAGCGAAAAGAAGGGGCTTACCATAAACTGTAGAAAGACAGAATGTATGGTGATCAGCAAACAAAAAGTTGCTAAACAGGTTAAGATACGGATTGGTGACATCGTGATAAAACAAGTACAGAAATTCAACTATCTTGGCAGCATGATAACGGAAGATGGCAAATATGATCAAGAAATTAGAAGACGAATTGGAATGGCAAAAGCTGCATTTGAAAAACTGGGCAAAATAATGAAGAACAACAAAATTTCTATGTCAACAAAAATCAGAATGCTGAACTGTTATGTGTTTTCCATCCTCACGTATGGTAGCGAATGCTGGACTATTTCACAGGATATGGAGAAACGAATTGAATCGGCAGATATATGGTTTCTCAGGAGAATGATGAGAATATCTTGGAAAGATAAAATGTCAAACCAGGAAGTACTGGAGAGGACAGGAAGAGAGCGTTTTCTTCTGAAGAACATCCGAAAAAGACAGTTGGAATTTTTGGGACACGTAATGCGAAAAGAAGAGCTAGAACATTTTAGCATGACAGGCAAGATCGATGGAAAACGAAGCAGGGGCAGACAAAGACTAACCTACACAGCAAGCATAAGTAGATGGACGAGTATAACGGAACGAGAAATTTTGAAGACCACAAAAGACAGAAAGAGGTGGAAGTCCATGATCGCCAACGTCCTTGTGGGACAGGGCACTTGAGAAGAAGAAATGATAACGATAACGATAATGATAATTATAAGAAATAATAATGATAAAAAATAATAGTGATGATAATAATGAGGATATTATCATCATCATTATGACTGGCATGATGATTATCATCATTATCATCATTATTACTAATATCAGTGATAATGATAGCAAATACTTATGATGGTAACAATAATACTAAAGATAATAACAATAATAATGGTAATAATAATGATAAAGATAACAATGGTAATAGTAATATTAATGATATTAATGAGGATAAAAATAGTAATGATAATGATATTGAAAGTAATAAGCTTAATAATGATGGAAATGATAATGGTTATGATAACAACAATCATGGTAATAATAACGATAACAATTATGGTAATATTTATATCAGTCACGATAACAATAACAATAATAATGTTAACACCAGTAATAATAAAGATGATAAGACGATAATGATGGTGATAATAACAGTTGTCACAATAATGCTAATGATAATAATAACAATAATAAAGAATAATATTAATAAGTATGATAATGATAGTAATAATAATAATAATAATAATAATAATAATAATAATAATAATAATAATAATAATAATAACGATAATAATCAAAATGTTAATAATAATGATGATATTAATAACAACCATAACAATAATGGTAATGATAATAATAGTAAAAAAAAATAATAGTAATGATAATAATCATAATAAAAATTATAATTATAATAACAAAAATTATATTAGATTTTAATAATGTTAATAGTAATAATGATAATAATAATCATAACAACATCAATCACAGCTTTAACAGTTGTGATAATTGTTATCATTATCATTAGTATTCATATCATAATTAGTATCATTATCACCATTATCTTCATTATTATTACCATTATTATAATATTTACCTTTTATTATTACTATTATCATTATCATTATCATTATTATTATTGGAGGTGTTTCTGCTGTTGGTGGTGTTATCATTACACACATACACATATATATACACATGTGTGTGTGTATGTGTACACATGCGCATATGTTTATACGAAGTATATACATGAATATATATATATATATATATATATATATATATATATATATATATATATATATATATATATATGTAATACAGATGAATATCATTCAATCTGATGGTTGGGAATACCGTCCAAACTGATATACACGTTTAAGGCTTACCTGTATTTTGGGATGAGACCCTCGTTAATGGGAAAGGAGTCCTTGACCTGCTCTGAGTCCTTCCGCGTTGTATATAAACTGCGGTCTCCGTAGGACCGTCACCAGATTCTCCTTTACCTTCCACAGACCTACACGTAGGTAGGGACCTGAGGAGTTGTTTCTTCTTCTGTGTAAGAAATTATGTGTATTTAAGAGCGGGTACATTTGCATGTTAGGTCTCATTCCTTTGCCGACATTCCGTTTTACAGCTTCCACCAACATCATGAATTCTCGCGTGTTCTTGGGTCTCCTCCTGTGCGGCCTCTGGGCCTCCTCCGAGTCTCTCGTCCTTTTGGGAACCACCGCCGCCCTCGGTACTGTCGCCGCCACCACAGTTACCGCTTCTGCAGCGGCAGCTTTGGGCGTGGGGGCGCTGGCGGTGCTCAAGGGAGTGCTCGTAGGGAAGCATCTGAAGCGCCGCCGTTACGGAAGGGACGTCGATTCTGTGGAAGATGTTGCTGAAGACGATGCAGAAGACGTTGCAGTTAAAGTGAGTTTTATGAATGATCATTTATCGGCTTTATGCTTTACCCTGAAGTGTGTGTGTATATACTATAGGTGCACTGCTAAAATAATAATAATAACAAAAAACGCTCTCAAATCTGGACGCAAATGTTCGTGCGTGTGTGTGTGTGTGTGTTCTGTTGGGGAAAATGCTTAACATATACGGAACGGTTTAGGGAAACATAATCATAATATTTTTCTGCTCTAATAGGTTGCCGTAGCCCAGCAAATTGATTCAGCTGGTTGCGTGGCCAAGCTCTTGTGCGAAATTGAGGCCATGTCCGCTGACCAACTGACTCCTTCTATGGCCTCATTCAAGACTGCTTTCGAGAACAACGACAAACTCAAGACCGCTCGAGGCGTGTACGATCTGGCCATCAATTTCGGATCCAAGTTCGCCAAGAAGGACTCGAAGGCCTGCAGCGTCCTCTTCGACAAGTGCGTCCTCTCCAGGGAGGACCTCTCCTTCATGCTGGATTCCACCTTCTCTTGCCAGCCTTAAAGGCCTTTTCACATACACTCTCATGAGTTTCCTCCGTGCGCCGACATAGCACTGTCTTCATGGTAGCTGTCAGACATATGACTGACTGGACCTCATCACTAAAGCTTTCACTGAAATCCCTTAGATTGCATTCATCTATTTATTTACACATTTTGTACGAAATAAAACAAATAACCGCGATGTGAATATCATTTCTTCCTTGGTATTAGTATAACTGTAACGTAGATATGCATATGTCTACCTCTGTCTCTCTTTGTATCTATTTCTGTCTATTTATATGATATACATATATGTGTGTGTGTGTGTGTGTGTACGTGTGTGTGCGTGTGCATAAATATATGTTATGTATGTGCGTTATTTAATTTATTTCTGCCTATCCTAAAAACTAAGCTCAATAATAACACTAAAATTTATGTTGTTTATTTAATTTTCGTATATACGACTTTAGCACTTATTGTCTTAATTTTTGTTTCGCTTTGTTTTCTTATCTTAAAGTCTGCTTTAATTTTACTTCATTGACTTCTTATCTTCATTCGTTTATCTTAATATCTTTATAATTCTTATC
>NC_051388.1:43215557-43221993 GCF_015228065.2 Penaeus monodon | reverse complement strand
TTGAATCAGACTTAAATGACTGACTGGACCTATGGTAATCTCTCCAATACTAATCTGCTATATTTATCTATTATTTATACATTCATACGAAATAAATAAACAATCGTCATGTGAATATCATTTCCTCTGTCGTTTTAGAAAAATTATTTTTCCATCTATCTGCTTATGGCTTTTATGCGAAAAAAAATTAGTTATCGTGATCTCTATATCATTAGGTAATGTATATATTTTTGTTTTTCCTTATATATATATAAATATATTATATATATAATATATATATATATATATTATATATATATATTATATATATTTGTGTGTTGTGAATGTATGCATGTATGTTCATTCAGAGAGATTAATAAGGTAGCTTTGCCTGGGCCTTACAATATAGTATATATGCATACGCATGTTCATATATATATGTGTGTGTGCGTGCATATATTATCATTATTATTATCATCGCTGCTATCATTATCTTACTTTTATCATTACAATTATCATTATTACTATCAGGAAAGGAACACATATCGGTAGCGGACTATCTTGTCAGCGAACCTCAACGTGTGAGCGAGCTAATAGGTACTTTGGTATTTCGGAAGGCTAAGCTATTTCTCACATCGTAAAAAAGGTAGAGCTTGGTAATATTATAGCAAAATCAGTACTGTGGAAAATAAGTAACAATGATAACGATAACGATGTGATGATATGATAATGATATTAATAGTGATAAAAATGAAAATAAGGGGAGTATTACTAGTGTAATATTCGAAATGGTAATGATAATGATGATGATGGCCATGGTGATGATCATCATGGTGAAGATGACAATGATGATGGTGATGCTGGTGGTGATATTGATGTTAATGGTAATAACAATGATACGATGGTAGAATGATAACCAATAATGATATGATAAAAATAATAACAATGGTAGTGATAACGATATTGTTATCGCTATTATTTGATGGGCATGATGATTATCATTATATTTTCTATTACTAGTATTTAATGGTAATGATAACAAATATTTATGATGATAAAAATAATGATAAAGATAACAATAAAAATAATGATAAAGATATTAATGACGATAACGATGATAATGATGACAATAATAGCGATGATTATGATAAAGATAGTAAGAATAATAAAATGGTGCTACTTATGATGTTAATAATAATAATAATGACAATGGTAATAATGATAACAATAATGATAACAATTATAGTAACTGATATTGATCATGATAATGATAACAATTATAGTAACTGATATTGATCATGATAATTTATAACAATTTTAATTTTAACATCAGTCATGTAAAGATGAGATAATGATAATGATAATATTAGCAACAATGATAATAATAATGATAATGATAGTAATAAAATAATATTGTAATTTATAATAGTAATAATGATAAAGGTAATGATAACAATAGTAATGATATAATGACGTGATTACAGTAATAATGATAATAATAATCAAGATTATGAAAAAGATAAAAATCATAATAACAACAAAAATGATAACCACGGTACGATAATGGTAATGATAATAATAGTAATAATAATAGTAAAAATTATAATGATAACACCATTATAAAACAAATTTTAATTGTATTTGCAATTGTGATAATTCTTATAATTACTATATCATTATTGTCAATATCATCTTCATTATCATTGTTGTATTTTATTTTATACTATCATCATCATTATCATTATCACTCTTTTCATTATTATCATTATTATTGTTGTTGGTGGTGTTGCTAACATTATATGTATATACATACACACCCACTTACATACACGCACATATGCATATGCGTATAGAGTATAAATATACAAATTACATATATACACATATTATTAATACAGATGCACATGGTCCAGTCTGGTGGTTGGATATACCGGTCAAATTCACGTATACTTTAGGGCTTACCTGCATTTTAGGATGAGACCCCTCATTAATGGTAAGGGAGTCCTTTACCTGCTCTGAGTCCTTCCCCCGTTGTATATAAACCGCGGTCTCCATAGGACCGACACCAGATTTTCATTCGTCTTCCACAGAACCACCCGCAGGTAAGGACCTGATGAGCGTTTCTTCGCTTGTGTAGAAAGCGTGTATTCAAGAACAGGAACGTTTATGTATTAGTATTAGGTCTCATTCCTTTGCTGACATTCCGCTTTACAGCTTCCACCAAAATCATAATTCTCGCGTGTTCTTGGGGGCTCCTCCTGTGCGGCCTCTGGCCTCTTCCGAGTCTCTCGTCCTCTGGGGACCACCGCCCCCCCTCGGGACTGTCGCCGCCACCACAGTTACCGCTTCTGCAGCGGGAGCTTTGGGCGTGGGGGCGCTGGCGGTGCTCAAGGGAGTGCTCGTAGGGAAGCATCTGAAGCGCCGCCGGTTACGGAAGGGACGTCAATTCTGTGAAGATGTTGTTGAAGACGATGCAGAAGACGTTGCAGTTAAAGTGAGTTTCACGAAATATCTAGTCCCTTTAAAGTTTTAGCCTGAAGTATATTAATGTATATGTTAACACAACATATGTACACTGAAGTGCACTGCTGAAAAAGGACGCCCTTAAATCTGTACATGAAAAAGGGGGTGTGTGAGTCCTGTTGGGCATACATGGAACAATTTTCTATGGAAAAATTCATAAACAATATGTTTTTTTTTTTGCTTCAATAGGTTGCCGTGGCCCAGCAGATGGATTCAGCTGGTTGCGTGGCCAAACTCTTGTGCGAAAATTTAGGCCACGTCCGCTGACCAGCTGTCTCCTTCTAGGCCTCATTCAAGACTGCTTTCGAGAACAACGACAACCTCAAGACCGCTCGAGGCGTGTACGATCTGGCCATCAATTTCGGATCCAAGTTCGCCAAGAAGGACTCGAAGGCCTGCAGCGCCCTCTTCGACAAGTGCGTCCTCTCCAGGGAGGACCTCTCCTTCATGCTGGATTCCACCTTCTCTTGCCAGCCTAAAACCCCTTTACATACACTCTAGTGAGCCTCCTCCATGCGTCGATGTAGCACAGTTTTCGTCGCCAGAAATGTTGCAAAAAGGGGCTTGAAGTAACAGGGTAGCTGTCAGACAAATGACTGACTGGACCGTATCGATAATCTCCTTTCAAATAACTTATGCTATGTTTATTTATTTATTCATACATTTCATACGAAAAAAAATAAACATCGTCTTTTGAATATCATTTCCTCTATGGTAATAGTAAACTAAGGCCGCGGTGGCCCAAAAAGTTAGAGCGTCAAACTCAACACTGTCACGACGGCAATCTGAGTTCGAGGGTTCGAGTCACCGGCCGGGGCGTTGTTTCCCTTGGGAAAGGAAAATTCACCTCGATTGCCTATCTAAGCCACTGGGTGGCCAAGCCGCCCCGTCATGCTGGTCCCAAGCCCGGATAAATAGAGAGAATGATTTTCCTAAAAAGGTAAAACCGGCACTCTCAGTGGAAAGTAACTGGGGACCCTACCACGTACTCACTCCAAGAGCATCACAACATGAAAACTACAATTAAGTATCATGCTGTGACCACGGCGGCTCAGACATGAACCTACCGTTAAAAGAAAAGATTAGTAAAAAATATTCATTTCTCAATCTATCTCTTCATGGGTTTTATTCGAAACAAATTAGTTATCATGATCTGAATATCAATAATGCGTGTGATGTACATGTTTTTGTCTTTGTCTTTCTCACTCTGTATATATATGTTGTGTGTGTGTGTGAATGTATGCATTCATGTATGTTCAAAAACAGAGAGTTGCCAAAGTTAGCGCTGCCGGGCCTTACAATAATGTATATATACATACATGTATGTGTTTTGTGTATATATTTCGTCGCTGCTGTCATTACTGTTATTAGTAAACATTACCCTTATCATTATTACATTATTAGGAAAGGAACAATCGGATAGCGGACTATCCGTCAGTGAACCTCGACATGTGGCGAGCTAATTGGGGACAAAGTAGGACATGGTAATATTATGGCAGAAATTAATATTATGTAAAAATAAGTAACAATGGTAATGGTAATGATAGTGATGATGATGACATTAATAGTAATAAATATGATAATGAGGGCATTTCTAGGTGTAGTATCCTTAGTTTATGATAAGGATGTGACGGTGGTGATGATGATGATCGCTATTCTCGTGATGATATTAAAGCTAATGATAATGATAACGATACTAGACAAAGTAGTTGCAGCCAGCGAAAAGAAGGGCTTACCATAAACTGTAGAAAGACGAATTATGGTAATCAGCAAACAAAAAGTTGCTAAACAAGATACGGATTGGTGACATCGTGATAAACAAGTACAGAAATTCAACTATCTTGGCAGCATGATAACGGAAGATGCAAATATGATCAAGAAATTAGAAGACGAATTGGAATGGCAAAAGCTGCATTTGAAAAACGGGGCAAAATAATGAAGAACAACAAATTTCTATGTCAACAAATCAGAATGCTGAACTGTTATGTGTTTTCCCTCCTCACGTATGGTAGCGAATGCTGGACTATTTCACAGGATATGGAGAAACGAATTGAACGGCAGATTATATGGTTTCTCAGGAGAATGATGAGAATATCTTGGAAAGATAAATTTCAAACCCAGGAGTACGGGGAGAGGACAGAAGAGAGCGTTTTCTTCTAAAGAACATCCAAAAAAGACAGTTGGATTTTGGGACACGTAATGCGAAAAGAAGAGCTAGAACATTTTAGCATGACAGGCAAGATCGATGGAAAACAAAGCAGGGGCAGACAAAGACAAACCCTACACAGCAAGCATAAGGAGTGGACGAGTATAACGGAAGGGAAAAATTTTTGAAGACCAAAAAAGACAGAAAGAGGTGGAAGTCCATGATCGCCAACGCCCTTGTGGGACGGGGCACTTGAGAAGAAGAAATGATAACGATAACATAATGATAATTATAGAAAAAATAATGAAAAAAATAATAGTGATGATAATAATGAGGATATTATCATCATCATTATGATGGCATGATGATTATCATCATTATCATCACTATTACTAATATCAGTGATAATGATAGCAAATACTTATGATGGTAACAATAATACTAAAGATAATAACAATAATAATGGAAATAATAATGATAAAGATAACAATGGTAAGAGTAATATTAATGATATTAATGGAAAAAAATAGTAATGTAATGATATTGAAAGTAATAAGCTTAATAATGATGGAAATGATAATGGTTATGATAACAACAATAACTGGTAATAATAACGATAACAATTATGGTAATATTTATATCAGTCACGATAACAATAACAATAAAATGTTAACACCAGTAATAATAAAGATGATAAGATGATAATGATGGTGGATAATAACAGTTGTCACAATAATGCTAATGATAATAATAACAATAATAAAGAATAATATTAATAAGTATGATAATGATAGTAATGATAATAATAATAATAATAATAATAATAATAATAATAATGATAATAATAAAATGTTAATAATAATGATGATATTAATAACAACCATAACAATAATGGTAATGAAAATAATAGTAAAAAAAAATAATAGTAATGATAATAATCATAATAAAAATTATAATTATAATAACAAAAATTATATTAGATTTTAATAATGTTAATAGTAATAATGATAATAATAATCATAACAACATCAATCACAGCTTTAACAGTTGTGATAATTGTTATCATTATCATTAGTATTCATATCATAATTAGTATCATTATCACCATTATCTTCATTATTATTACCATTATTATAATATTTACCTTTTATTATTACTATTATCATTATCATTATCATTATTATTATTGGAGGTGTTTCTGCTGTTGGTGGTGTTATCATTACACACATACACATATATATACACATGTGTGTGTGTATGTGTACACATGCGCATATGTTTATACAATATATACATGAATATATATATATATATATATATATATATATATATATATATATATATATATATATATATGTATGTATATGTATATATATATGTAATACAGATGAATATCATTCAATCTGATGGTTGGGAATACCGTCCAAACTGATATACACGTTTAAGGCTTACCTGTATTTTGGGATGAGACCCTCGTTAATGGGAAAGGAGTCCTTGACCTGCTCTGAGTCCTTCCGCGTTGTATATAAACTGCGGTCTCCGTAGGACCGTCACCAGATTCTCCTTTACCTTCCACAGACCTACACGTAGGTAGGGACCTGAAGAGTTGTTTCTTCTTCTGTGTAAGAAATTATGTGTATTTAAGAGCGGGTACATTTGCATGTTAGGTCTAATTCCTTTGCCGACATTCCGTTTTACAGCTTCCACCATCATGAATTCTCGCGTGTTCTTGGGTCTCCTCCTGTGCGGCCTCTGGGCCTCCTCCGAGTCTCTCGTCCTTTTGGGAAC
>NC_051388.1:43208057-43210557 GCF_015228065.2 Penaeus monodon | reverse complement strand
TACTATCACAATTATTTTTGTTATCATTTTAAGCCGACGATGATGATGATAACAGTAATAATAAAAAACATGATCATCCTCACACCATCATTACTAGCATCATCATAATCATGATCATATTCAGGATAACAGAGTAAAAATAACAAGGACAATTATAGTGATAAGAAAATATATGTGAAAGCGATAACAAAATGAATGTTTTTAAGAATAAAATATTATATAAACGACTAAGCACAAATCCTAACAGCAACTCTAATTGTATGTACTGAAGTTACAATCTAGATACAGACCTTTAATATGCTGCAATAAATGTTCATGATATGTAAAACACTCGGGATTTCGATATACCGATGACATATTACTTGCTTCTTCTCTTCCGACGAAATGGCAAGAGAAGAACCAAGAACCGTATAACTTTACAAGCGAGATACACAAGCAAAGCAATGATGATGATACTCTCAGGTTCCCACGTTCCTTCTAAAATTTCTTGGTCGTTCTTTTTCCTCGAGCCTTTGGACCCCAGAGCTTCGCTGCTCTTTTTCTTCTTCTTCTTCTTCTTGGCTCCTCGTGTAACCATATTATGGACGACATCCTCCAGGTTATCCAGGTTAAGAGGCTCGTCATCACTGGGCTCCAAAACGATCTCGCCGTCGTCTTCACACTCGTTTTCCAAGTCATTCAGCTTCTCTTCAAGGGCTTCGGGTTCTTCTTCTTCCAGGACGCTCTGTTGGAGGGACGTCGTGTTAACGCTTCGGCCACTGTCCCGTCGGTGGTCGTCCGAGAAATGTTCGGGATAGTTGTTATACCTGTCTTCCATGTCCTGAGACGATGAATAATTGGTCTCTAGGCTGTTCCATGGAGCAGGCGGGCAGCTATCTGTCGAACTGCTCGCGGTAAATTGTGGACACTTTCCGAAATTCGGAGACTTTGGGATCGATGTGGCTTTTGTGGGATTCTGATTTTCAAATATCCTCTTTATGATTTTCGGTTCCCTTGGTTTCTGCGTGAATTTGCTGGAATCTTGCAGAAGGATGTCGTCGTTCTCGTTGCCTTCTGCGAGGGTCATTAGCTCGAAGGAAGAGACATCCGTCTGTCTTGAAAGTCTGCGCTTTGACTTGATCTTTTCAATGTTGGGTTCGGTTGGTTCTCTGGCGTAAAGCACGTCGACGCTGCTCCTTCTGCTGCCTTTCTTCTTTACGCTACGAGAGCAGGCACCCAGGAGCGCAGAGTAGTAACGGGGCCGGGCACACTTCTTAGATTGGTGGGCGACCGCATTTGAACTGCTTATGTCTCTCTCGTTTTCTTTTGATTTTTTTGATTTGTCGCATTGTTTGTTTACCGAATGGGTTACGTTTAGGGTGCCTTGTGTCAGAGTCTCTCCCGCGGCTTTTCCAGCCATCTTTAGGACTTTTGGAACTGTTTTGCCACACCGTCGACACTTCATTTCTTTGCCTTCACAAGTACCGTTTTCGCAGTCAAATGTAGTTTCAGTCGGCGTCGACCTGCTGCCTAAATTGTCCTTATTCATGTCATCTGATCTTGAGGTAAAATCATTCAAAGCAACCTTTATCTCAGCTGCATTTTCGCCATAGAGTAGAGATTGTGTGATAGACGCAATGTCGCTGCTACACACCTTCAAGGCGTTCGAGTCACCGGCAGCGGTCGAAGTCATGCTGATGACAGCGGAGATAGCCGTCCCTTGGTGAGCACTGGTTAAGGTGCAGTCAGACGAGCTCGCAGGAAAGCTCTGATCTGCTTCTCCATGAAGGATTGCTCGAACAGGCGACGGCGTCTTTCTATTTGCATCAGGACTGGCAGATATCCTAGTGCGACTAGGGGAGAAGTTTTTACCTGTGGGCGGGGTCTTCTTTACTATCTCCGTCGACCCGGCCATCATGTTCAAGAATTCCAGAGCATCGTCAGAGGGAGGGACAGTCTTGTGCAGAGTCGACAGGTCATTTTCTGAGACCTGGCCACCGTGCGATGTCTTCAGACTGTTTAGCGGTAGAGAACACATGTCATGCGGTCCAGTGTCCAACTCCTGAATCCATGACGTCGAGGACACACTCGTAGGAAGCGCCATGCACCCCTGTCAGCAGAAAAGAAACATAATTTATTTTGTAGATCAATTCACAAACTTAAATCATATTTCTCATTATCAAAAATAAAGTTTTTGTACAGTAAGTAAAAAAAAATACATACTGCTATCAGTCCTGATAATATTGATCTAGATTACCGATATGAAAACGATACGAACACAATATATAAGCAAGAAATCTTTAAAAGTTGATAACATCACGTGGGGGCGAGTTCTATGGGAAAACTAATCAAATCGTATCTCACTATCTTCGTTCTTGTTAAGATGAATCTTGGGTATACGTCTGGGATGCTGAGGAGCGTCCGAAGGCTCTGGAAAGCTGGGATAAAACTGAAGTCTCGCCGCTGACTGACGTCCCGCGTGACCTGCGCCTACCCGCTGTGGTGCTGCGTGATATTTTAA
>NC_051388.1:43198057-43203057 GCF_015228065.2 Penaeus monodon | reverse complement strand
CTCGCATCACCCCCAGCGAGAGGTACCTGAGGGTTTTGAGGTTTCGTCCCCAGACGAGATGACCGTCTGCGTGCAATATGAAAACATTCCTGGGGCTCATTTTCAGTTCTCCTCAAAAAACCCTCAATCAGTGAAAGGGAAATTGTTTTTTCCCCGAGACCAATGAGGTATTCTGGGGAAAAACTGTTAAAAAAAACTAGAAAAACTTTAAATGTAGTGGCAGAAAAAATTTTTAAGAGGAAAGTTGATGGTTTGGAACAGTCGACACCCCTCCTTTTAACACATTATTTCCTTCCAGAATGGGTTTAAAATTAGCATGGTACCACCCAAGGAAAAACCCTATGTCCCCAAACCTTGGGGGTTTTCCCACTGCCGGTTAGGGGCATGGGCCAAACTCTTCCCTTTTTTAAAGAAAATGGAAAACCCAAAAATTATTTTAAAAGTGTGGTAAAACAGGTCATAAGGGAGATGAAAACTGCCGGGTCCAATATGCTTTTCCATTGCAAAAGCCATAAAAAAAGTTCTTCAAAGCAATGAAAAAAGGACAAATTTAAAAAGGAAGTTTTGGTAAAAGGGGAAAAGGGAAAAGTTATTTTCCGAGGAAAAGGGGACGTCCCCGTATGCTTTTGCACACCCAGGTAGGTCCTTTGCTTCGGTTCTACCCCATCCCCCTTCCCACCCCTTGCCTCCAATGTTTCTTACAGCCACACTCTCCCCACTTCCTCCAAACCCAGTCCCAAATTGTGACATCCCCTCGGGTAGTTGTTCCCCCAAAAAAGATGGGATAGGGGTCTATTGGGGAGATTCCCCCCTCCCAAAAAAAGGTTTTTGGGAGCCTCAGGCAAGGTCCAGAGGCCTAAACGGGGGGACAGCTCCAGCTGCCACCACATCCGCAGGGGCCTCTGCTCTAGGCAAATGCCCTGAAGAAAAGGCTCGGCACGTCCTTTGCCCAGAAAAGGAATCCTGAACCTGTCCAAAAGACTCCAGCTGCCACAACATCCACAGGGGCCTCCCTGCTAGACGAATGCCCTGAAAAAAAGGGCTCAGGTCCGCCCTTTTCCCCCGGCAAAAAAAAATCCAACCTGTCCGGGGAAACCCTTGGGGAAAAACTATTTTCCAAGGTAAAAAACCCTTTAAAAAAAGGACTCCCAGGACCCGGGAAAGGGGACACAAAATGTGTGGGGAAAACCCTTTGACCACGGTGCTGCCAAAAACCTTTGAAGAAATAAATAAAGAACGGGAACCCTAATCCAAGGAATTCAGGGAATTCATGCAAAATGGAAGAATGCAACATTGTACCTTCATGAACCCAAGATATTCCCCTTCCACCCAACCCACCTGCAGAAAACAGCAGGTAAAGGCTGTGAGAATAGGTTGACACGCCCTTTGCATCCACCCCTTTCCCCAAAAATTGACTTTAAATGTTTTGGAAGATCTACTTGGCGTTTGCCACATCCATTTCTACTCTTGGGAGATTTAAAATAGTCGGCATCCCTCTGGGAGACTTTTTTTGCAACCCTAAAGGAAAAGGGCCTTGGGTCTTGTTCTTAAGAGTAATGCATTTTTACTGAACAGTGACATCCCCCCTTTTCCCAAAATTAAAAACTGGGACTTTCTCCAAAATGGGCTATCAATGGCTCACCTATTCACATTTAAAATTTACTTAGCAGGACATGGAAGATTGCAGGAATGACCACTTCCAATTTTTTGGGGAGAGGTGAAGGGTTCCCCCAGCCAAGGGATCAGAATGGCGCTTGAACATGGGGAGGGAACTTTTTGATCAACTGCAGTAATAAGATCGTGAATGATTTCCATGTATTCAAGATGCTGAAATCATTCACATCACGAATTCCCTTTCAAAAGAAACACCCTTCCAAAAAATAGCGGGCATACGTCGCCCCCAGTACCATGGGGGTCTGATGAAAGCCCAAAAAGCTGTCAGAGCAAAAAAGCTGCATTAAGGGGAATTGAAAAACGCCCCAGCATTGTAACCTTTACTTTCAAAAAACCCAAGCCAAGGCCCGGCGCGTGCCCAAAAGGGGGCTAGACGGGCGTCGTGGGCAGTATGCTCCTCGTTAACTCTGGGACCCCCTTAGCATGGGGATGGGAAAGGGCGTATGATTGCTGGAAAAAGCATATCCGGTCACACCTCTCTGGGGAAAAGATGGGATAACACACAGATAAAAAAGATTTGCAAATAGCTATCAAATCCATGGCAGAGACTCCCCGGAAACATCTTCACGTCATTCTCCACTCTTTTGGAACAGGAACAACCCCGTGTCGTTCTTTTATAGGAATCACGAATTCCATAAACTTGCCATTTTTTTCGCAAGGAGAGGGGCTCGCTTTACAGCTCTGCCGTAAGACTACCCAGGGGAAAGAGATTTCCCTCCCGATGTTCCTGTTAACCTTTTAAAAGGATCATAGGGAGGGCACAGTGCCATCCACATGGAGAAAGCATAATCATTCCTGTTCCTAAACCTGGCAAAAATGCTTTTCCCCACCCGGGAAATTTTAGACCTTTCCCTCACCGCGCATCTGCAAGCTGATGGAGAAAATGGCAACTTCAGGGTTTACATTGCGCTAGAAAAAAAAAACTGTTGAAAACCCCCTATCAAAAGGGTTTAGAAAATTAAGATCGACCACAGAGCACTTGGGGGATGGAAAATCTATACAGAATTCCTTCGCACAGCGACTCCCCTGAAGCAGTCTTTTTTGACCTTAAAAGGCTTTTGATATACTTGGAAGCAGGCATACTCATAAGCTGTATACATTGGTTTAATAGGCCTTACCTACCTTCTACAAAGTTCCTTGGGACAGGGAAATTTTGAGTTCGGGTAGGAACATTTTTTCTAACCTGGAAGATCAGCTAAAGGGGGGCCCCAAGGGGGGGTCTTAAGGGGGACCCCGTTTGCCATTGCTATAAATACATCGTAAAAGGGTTTTTTCCAAAGTGCGTCTCATGTAATCTGTAGGGAATTGTTTTCACTGTTGCTCAGAGGAAGCTTACGGATGTCAAGACGCATGCAGACTGCAATAAAACGGGTTTTACATGGGCAACAATCATGGGTTCAAATTTTCTCCAAACAAGGGCCCTGGCATACTATCCCCCAAAAAAAGGAAAATTCCATCCCTTCCCTCTTTTAGAGCAAACCCACCCGCAATTTGTCCAAAAGGTAAGTACTTGGGTCTAATTTTTGTCAAAACTTCTGGGGGCCTCACATCAAAAAGTTAAAAATGAAGGCTACAAAAGCCTTTGTATTTTGCGGGGTTCTTTCACATTTATCTTGGGGTGCAGACCCCACAACGTTTCTTGGGTTTTCCCAGCGCTTATTCGATAACTTGACTATGGAGTAAGCTTATTCTCTGCAACTCCCCCTGTTTTCCCCGGGTGTTTGGACTCGGTTCATAAAGAACTCTCAGAATCTGCTGGGGGTTTCAGGTCTTCACTGTGGGGCCCGTATGCGAGAGTGGAGAACCACCTCTTTCATTACACCGGGAAACATGAACCCGATTTATAACGAGACTCAAAAGGGTTCCAGGGCTCCCACATCCGATTGGTTTTTAAAACCCTTAGGAGAGCCGATCCCATGGTAGGGGGAATAGGAATCTTGTAGAAAACTTAAAATTTTAAATCTCACTAAGGTTTTTGACGTTGGAATTCCCCAGTTCCCCCCCTTTGGGCTAATCAAATCGAGGGATTTGGGCGGCATTGGAAAGGGGAGAGATTGAAGCAGAAGTCAGAGAGGAAATTTTTTCAGCACATTTCTAAGTACCAAGGATTGGACGCAATATATACAAGGTTCGAAATCTGAAATGGTGTGGCTTTTTCAGCAGTGAGCAAAGGAAGACTGCAATTTTGGGAGTCTTTCCTTTTGCACCTGTCTTCATTGCAGAGTTACATGCCCTCCTTCAGCAGTAAAATGACTAGGATCTTATGAACCATTCATTTTGATATATTGTGACTCTCGTAGGCCTCAAGCATCAAGAGCTTTAAAATCATCCAAACCATAGTGAGGAGGTTCAAGATTTGGGTTTTAGTGATTTTCAACACTAAAAAGATAATCGTGTTGGGTGCCCGCATGTTGGTGTCGTGGGGAAGAGCGACTGATCAGAAGGCCAGGGCAGCTGCCGCTCAGCCTTGTGATGCGCAATATTCTCAGACCAAAGACTAAAGTATTTGTCCAAAAAATTTTTTCTCCCCCATACATGAAAATATATTTGGGGGAGGGTTGTGACTAAGGGGCTTATTAGTTTCCCTTTGGGAGATAATTTTTAAAGAAATTAATTATGCATAATGTTTATGCAAAAATTTTTTTACACTTAGAGTATAAAATTTTTTTATTTTTATTTTTAATTTTTTTATTTTTATTTTTAAGATATCTATTATTAGATTTTTTAAAAACTTTAAAAATTTTAAAATTTTATTTAACAAGGGATTCGCGCTAAAGGGGTTAGTGTTGACGCGGAGATAATTTTAAATAAACAAACAGTCACACTCACACCCGTGTATGTTATATATATATATATATTATATATATATTATATAATATTATATATAATATATATATAGTTTATATATATTGTATATATATATATTATAATTATTAATATTGTGTGTGTGTGGTGTGTGTGTGTGTGTGTGTGTGTGTGTGTGGTGTGTGGTGTGGTTTTTGTGTGTGTGTGTGTGTGTGTGGTGTGTGTGTTGGCGGCGTGCGTGCTATATGATGGTTTTTATGTGTGTGTATATATATATATATATTTTTATATAATTATTATATATTATATTATATTATATTGTGTGTGTGTTGGTATATGTATTTTGTATATATGTTTAGATATATTTTAACACACACACACACACGCAGCAATATATTAAAATTTTAAATATATAATATTATATATATATTTTATATATTATATAATATGTTGTGTGTGTGTGTGTGGGGTGTGTGTTGTGTGTGTGTGTGTGTGTGTTGTGTTGTGTTTTTTAAAAAAAT
>NC_051388.1:43179089-43192691 GCF_015228065.2 Penaeus monodon | reverse complement strand
AAAACCATCAAAAACTGTTATTCTAAGGGAGTCGTTTTTTATTGGTCAGCTCGCGGGCCTGGCAGTGAATCCGGTCCGCTGATTGGTCAAGAGGCGCTTGTGGTCACTCCGTACCTTGGCTGTTGCTACTCCGTCTGCTGCCAGCCTGAGACGATGGCGTACTCGAGATCTCACTTTTTGCGATTGTTTAAAAACCCGACGAGAATTTTGGGTTTTAGTAATGTTCGGAATTTCTCAGGTAATCTTATTTTGTTGTCAGATAATGAGATCAACGCCACCCGTTTGGTATTAATATTTTTGAATTTTTATATAAATTGTACTCTAGATTTACTTAATTCTGAAGTTCAGGGTGGTAATAACCGGTGATGAAAAAATAACCTTGATTGTCTTATCTGATCTAACCTATGTGTTCCCAGATATTAAATGAATTTAAGTCTGTTCCTTACTAATTGTATTCTTTAAGTGGACTTACAGTTTTCACAAAATTCCATTTACACAAATTGTCTCAAAAGTCACCCTCAGGGCCTCTTATTTGGCCAGTGTTCTGTCCAGATCCACTTGAAAACTGCGACGATTCTCTGCAGTATTAGATTTGCAGAAACCAATTCCTAGAGCTTTATGATTGAGCCTATAAAAGGCAGTGCAACTAATAGTTCTTTTCTCTCCTATCTCATGGGAACTGCTAGTAGAATGGTATTGTGGGTATAAATTTTTGTTTCATACAGCCATCCTACCAAGACGATTATTATATCTTGCTTTAATCTTCAGGATACAATATGCTCGAATCTGTTGTATTCCTTGGCAAATGTTATTTGTGAAAATATTGGTAATTGTTTATGAAGTGAGTGCAGCTCTCTTAGACTAAAACCCTATTACCCCAACCACTCCTGAGAATCTGCAGACATTGCCCATATGAACCAAAACACTTCCTAACTCAGGGGCTTTGCCCCCAGACCCCCATCCTATCACTATAATTTTCCTATCAGACCCCTGGAACCTACCCAATCATCGTGGGTAGTCCCTGTGTGGCCTTTTTTTTTTTTTCCCCTTCCTTCCTTTTTTCTTCCTTCCTTCCTTCAATTTTACCACCATTTGTTGCCAGTGCAGATTATTTCATGTAATCTATCAGTAAGTGTATATACTATATTTTCTCTAGATTTTCCCTAGCTTCATGTAGTCATGATTTAAATGTATACCAGAGTATTACAAGTTGCTCAATTTTCATATCAACTTGCAAAGGAAATACCATAGATGAAAAGTGTCTTGTCTTTTGTCGTTCTGACCATTACAGGCAAAGTTTACCTTGTATTATATGGCTGTGTGAAACTGAATTCTACACCATTATGGGAATCATTTCTAAGTTGAAAACCAATTCAGATGTAGTTCTCTCAGTATTGCAGGAACTGATTCTGCCCAGCCCAGTAATGTAGATACTTTGGTGTCATTGCTCATTATAGGTGTCTTCACGGTATTGTCATCTTTATAAGTTATACTGATTTTGATTTTGATTTTGTTTAAAATTATTTCTTTATATATTTTACATCTCTCTACAGTCACTTCACAGCACTTGGCTCCAGATGCCAGAGTGGGATTTATTGGCCTTGGGAACATGGGTGGACCAATGGCAACAAATTTGATAAAAAAGGTGAGTCAGATCATAACCAAAAATATAAAGGAAAATGGATTTAGTAAATTCCCTGAAGAAAGAATGTTAGGAAGTGCATGTGTAATTGCTTCAATGAGACATGGCAGTACATAGGATATGGGACCCTCCAATCCCCTGTTCATTGTCGTTGTCGGGGGGCTTAGGAGACAGGGACTGAGGCCCAATGTAGGGAATCACTCTTACTTTGGACCCTTGCCTCAACTAATTTTGCAACCCTTTTTACCACAGACTTTACCATAATGCTGTGTGACCTTCAGTGTCTGGTACTTTTGTTTGTTTTGGCCATTGACCATTCTGGAAAACATCACCTTATTGAACAAAAAAAAAATAAAAAAAAATCTTACTTCAGGGTGTTGCCCCCATGCCCCATCCTATCACTATATTTTGAATATGCTGCTAATGACCTTAGATGTTGATGCAGCAGAAAATATTCAATAAATAAATAAATAAAGGGTATATGGAAAGTGAAAGTAAGGGTGGTGGTGTACATGCCATACATTGCAAGAATTCTTTTTTACATCTGATGTTTTATTTACTTGCCAGAATAAGCAATATAAGGCAAAAGCAGTACAAGAGGAATGGGGTGTTTTTAGTAGGATGCAGCTGAAAGAAACTTGCCAAACAATAAATTCACACCCTATCCCCTATTCACATCAAATATGACCTGAAAAAGTAATGCATCTTATGCAATGATAATCATGAAAAAAATCCACTTTTATTAGTTTAAAATTTTGACTAAGGTAATAATATATATTATAGTTAATATGTGTGTGCTAGTAGATGGGGAGGGCATAACTCTACCCAGAGAGATACCAGTATAAAAGACATAAATGAGTATTCTTGGACATTAGGGGTTGTGCAAATATATTAAAGGAATACATTAGTGCCAATAGCCGAGAAAGGGCTGGACATACCAGTTGTTTTTCTTCTTCTTTTGATGGATAATATAAACTTAGCACCACATTTGTAGAAATGGGACATTAAATTGTTGCACCAAGTAACTTGACCCAGAAAGATACTAGTACAAAGGAGAAAGAAGTTGCAATTTGAAATCTGCTTGATTATTTTTGATTGAGTTGCTTTAGAATGCTAGCTTTGCAATTACAGGATCCTAAGTTCACTCAGCTGTAAGCAAGTACTGTTTCAAAGTCAGGATGGAAAGGAAATGGCTAACCTACTGCATCATCCTGCAGCTTAGTACACATGTTCCTAAAGTCCACTTGCATATGGGATGAACTTTAACTTTGACTTTGAATGTTGGGGTAACACATAGCAGATAGTTACATGGATGCTTATAGAACAAATGGTAACTGCTCAGGGATTATGCTCTTCATGAACAACATAAATGCAGTCTGAATGAAGAAAACCAGGGCAGTTGTTGAGTTAAGATAATATGAATATGAAAAAATTGGGATAAATGGACTGAGCTATCATTGGATAATAGTTATGTGATTCTTTGAATTGCCTAGGCTCAATTTTGCCACAACTTGCAGAGGTGAAGAAATTGAGTATGGGTAAGTGAAATTTGTTGTATGATCTCAATATATGATACCTTAACAAAGCCAGATGAACACAATCCAGATGAGCAGGAACCTAATCTAGATACTTAATAAAAGATTAAATAAAGCACATGTATATACACTGTGATTGCCTACCTAGCCACTGGGTGGCCAAGCCAGCCCAAGTCAATGCTGGTCCCAAGCCCGGATAAAATAGAGAGAATGATTACCTAAAAAGGTAACACCGGCACTCTCCGTGGAAAGGAACTGGGGACCCTACCATGTACTCACTCCAAGAGCATCACAACATGAAAACTACAATTAAGTATCATGCTGTGACCACGGCGGCTCAAACATGAACCTACCGTTATTAAAAAAATATACACTGTAATTTGTCCAGCCAATGGAGGTAGCTGTATTCCCTTTCAGATTTAATAGTATATTTATTCACATAATGAAGACAATAGCTAATTCAAGACTATTAGCCGCCAGGCATGGCATGTACGTACATGCATTTTCCTAGTGGCATTGGGTTAAGAAAGGACAGAAAAGGAGAGAAAGAAAATTATAAGAGCCAAGGGAGGAAGGGAAAGAGAAAGGGAGATGATGGGAAAATAAGAGAAGTAGAGATGAACTATTTTGTGAAATCTGTGATAATAGATTATATTATTTCATTTATCAGAATCTGTAATTCTATTCTCACACATACTTTATATATCATTGTTTCAGGGACATAGTGTTGTTGCCTATGACATTAACACTGAATCCATGGAAGCTCTAGAGGATGCAGGGGCAGTAATTGCCAGCAGTCCGGCAGAAGTAGCAGGTAAAGCAGACAGCATAATCAGCATGCTTCCCAACTCCCAACATGTGCGCAATTGCTATACTGGTGAAAAGGGAGTCTTTGAGTAAGTTTGCAGGAATTTTATATCTTTTACTTCATTACATTGGATTGTTAAATTATTTTCTTAATACTGAGTTCTTTGTGCTTCCACTTTATTTTATGTTTTTATAGATTTTTTTTAGAGTGATATTATTGCATATTAAGTTATTTATAAGACTTGCATGTTTATTAGTTATCCCAACTCATATAGGCTACCAAATCAAGAAGTATTGTAAAACACACTTCTAGAAATTTTTGTAAAGCAAACAATCTGTGGTGATGTAAATAGTCTATTCTACATATGTTACAAATACAAATCCTCAACTTTTCTGATCATGGTAAGAGACTGTTTATATCTGCTATATCAGGAGAAAAGTTTGATAAGTACTACATTTTATATTTTTTTCTGTTTTATAAGTGATATTTATTTAAGATTAACAAAATTCCACTTTCCTTTCCCAACAGAGCAATCCAACCCGGAACACTCATCCTGGACAGCAGCACCATTGATCCAAGTGTGTCCAAAGAAATGGCAGCTCTTGCATCAAAGAAAGGAGCAGTGTTTATGGATTCCCCGGTTTCTGGAGGTTTGTGAAATCATGAGTTTTGTACTGTTTTGTAGTGGAAGACATTTTCATTGATAAATAGGTAAATGTTGTTTTAAGGTTTAATAGGACCATCTGCCAAGAAGCCATAGTTTTTACCAATTATAGACCATAAATGCATCCTTTTGAGGTATATTTTTAAAGTTAGCCCTTTGGGAGTAATTACCCTCCCATTCAGTAAGCTGAAAATTTGTATAATTTTTTTGTAATGCATAGGGTGAAAAATAACTTATGTGCCATTGCTCAAAAAGACATGAAAATAATATGAAAACTACTAGTCTTTGCGACCAGACTCGTCTGATTTTGAAATTCAGTCCTTTAGTACATGGTTTCCAAGTAAGGTACCATTCTCCACAAGAAATGGCAAAATAAATCCCTTTACATTTCTCTTATTTTTTCAAAATAAGAAAATTGGGAAATGCCAGTCTTGTTGCAGTTGAAGTCTCACCAACAAAAGATAGAGCTCTGAAAATCAAATCAATGGTGTTTGAGTTATCTGCATGCCTTGCTTCAAAAAAGTAATGATTCCAGGAAAAGGCCAATTAAAGTTTGGTGATTTCTCTGTTATTTTTGTTATCTTTTCATTTACAATATAAATGTTATATATGAAAAGAAATCTCAAAATGTGTAGTATGTAGAGTAACTTGTTGCAGTCTGATTGATGGTTTGGTTCATATATAAAATACATAAAGTACGAAAAGAACCACTAGAAAAAACACTGCTCTCATTTACCATTTGACACTTACCCTATAATGTTTGTGTCCTATGTTATACTTTTGTATGCTAATCTATGTACTAATCTCAGTGCATTTTGAATGATCCATTAGTATGCAATATGACTAAAACTTACCAGTAATTCATTATAAGAACAATATTTTCCATGGAATTGATCAAATGATGGAGGATGAGCATGAGCTAACACCACTTAGCAGGGGTATGAAGCAAAATTTTGGGTGTTTTATTTGTATATTTTTTTTTCTGTACTATTACTTTTTAAACTCTGTAGCAGTCTTATTTCAAGTGCATAAAGGTTCTAATATTTTAATTTCCTAACAATTTTCTTTGGTGGGTTTTCCACTTATTTTTTCATTAACTGTCATGTTTCATTCTAATCCATTCATATTTGGCATAAAGAGATAGGTTGGGCATATTCTAAATAATATCACTGGGTAATGTTGCAACAGTGCTGTAGAGTCTGTAGAATGATAATACATAAAAAAACGAGTGAAAATTTTGGAACAGATAGTTTCAGTACTGCCCCTTTTACCCTGCAAAATGAATTATGGGGGCCCTTAACTCAGCTTTGACTATGGGAGTCCATGCCTGTCCAGACAGCCACCTTAATAGTAGAGAAGAATACATTAAGTGATTTTTGGTAACATTAAAGTTTGTATATGCCTTTTTTTCTCACTTTTTCTTTCTTTCTTTCTTTCTTTCTTTTATGAAAATGGCTTTATGATTTTGCTGAACTAATGAAAACTGTTTCTCTCAGGTGTAAATGCAGCTAAAGGGGCAACTCTGACTTTTATGGTTGGTGGAGATGAAAAGGAGTTTGAAGCAGCTAAAGCATTATTGGAATGCATGGGGAAAAATATTGTCTATTGTGGTGGAGTAGGAAATGGTCAGGCTGCCAAGATTTGTAACAATATGCTGTTGGCCATTACCATGATTGGAACTTCAGAGACAATGAACTTGGGAATGAGGTGAGTTGTATTATGTATGAGTGAGTATCTTTAAAAGTAAACATCTTTAGATGATTTTTTTTCATGATTTATATATATATTTTTTTTTCTTTTCTTTTTTTTCTGTATTCATTTGCTAATATATTGTTTTGCCATCAGTCATGAAGTACACCCTATATTTAGATGTAATGCTTGTAAGGGCATGAGTGTCTCTAGAGGATTTTGAAGTAGTTGGAAAGTATTGTAGATAAAAAATAATAATTCAGATGTATTTTTTACACCATAACTTTGCTTATAAAGAGGCTTCTCATAAAGTGCTCTAAGAGCACTGGATAAATAGATACTCCCATACTAACCACAGTTCACAACATAGAGATGTGATCCAACTTTTGTTTTGCACATCTTTTTTTTATGGTTTATGCAATTGTTATGTGTATGGTAGAAATGACTATGGTATCAAGACTAAAGATGTTTTTCAAAGAATTTTTATTTAAAAGCTGATTTTTACTACAAAAATAAGGTCTGCAGTTCACTGATATTTCATACAGGATTGTGCAAAAGTTAGCAAATGCTGTAGGAGTTATATTTCTTTATTTTTATTTCATATGTTATATATATTACAGTTACGAAAATTACCAACACCCCAGTCATTTGACCACCAGCAAATCTTTATTCTAAAACTGCTTTGGAAGAAAACTCAGTAAGTTGAGAGGTTCCCTTTTTTGTCCAGCTAGCAGGATTCATGAGATGATATAACATCCAATCTACAAAATTCATCCCTGAGATAGAGGTTAACATATATTTTAGAATTAATGGTCTCCTATTTTCCCATCTGTATTTAAACTTTCATCTGGACTTGCAATGGTTGTCATGAGATTGATGCCAAGAAAAGTGAGCAAAATGGATGCATGTTCATATTGGGATTGCATGTCAGTAATGATACTTATTGAAGTAGGTATGTATTATATATACTAAATGTTTTCTCTTCTGTGCAGCTGAGTCTGTATGTTTAGAGATTCATTCTGGATGCTTTCGTAAAATTATTTTTATATATGCAGGCTTCAGTAATGTAAAGCTTTGAGTAATTAACCTTTTGAGATTAGATCCATGAAGAGAACTTCCTCACAGTAAAGTTTTCCTTACAGTAGCAAATATTTAGTGTTTGGTAAAAAGGTGAAAACCACACACTGAAAATTGTACATTATATGTTGTGGGATCTCTCTCAGTCCACCTAGGTGCTTTCAGTGCAGTCTTTTGAAAATAAGTCTCAAAATTTCCTGTTATTGAACATCTAGTGGCCATCACAGAATTTTTGACTTAGTTCTGAACTGCTTAATTTATATGACATTAATTAATTTATATAGTTGTGTGTTTCACAAGTAAAAAATTATTAATTCTATGAAATGTTATTTACAGATAAAGTCATGCAATTTTATATTTAGCTAAATCATGAATTCATTGTATGCAAAAGAATTAGTTATCAACAGTTTTTTTATCCAAAGGGTTGTATATAATGGCATTGAATTATAAGCACATGTTAGTCAGTCTGATGACTGATGCATGTGGGGCACTGCATGGTGATTCTCCCTGAGTTTACTACTAAAAGGAAGTGCATGCTCTCCAATAGATATAAGAAAGGATATATATTTAAAAAATAATAAAAAAAAAAAAAAAAGGAAAAATAGAAAAAATAAGAAATTAAAAAACAGAATAAAAAATATATAAAAAAAAATAAAATAATAAAAGAACAAATATAAAAAACTAATAACAAATAAACAAAAAGAAAAAAAAAACATATAAAAATAATATACAAAACAATATATATATATATATAATATAATAACATATATATATATTATAAAAAATATAATAATATATATTAAATAATATATATATAAAT
The DNA here is from genome assembly GCF_015228065.2 of Penaeus monodon. NCBI lineage: Eukaryota > Metazoa > Arthropoda > Malacostraca > Decapoda > Penaeidae > Penaeus > Penaeus monodon. The sequence goes on along the minus strand of NC_051388.1, from coordinate 43,184,456 downwards.
ATAATATATGATATAATATATATAAGAATATATATATAAAAGATTATAAATATATAATATATATATATATATATATTAAAACTATATAATATATAGATATAATAATATATGATATAATATATCTATATATAAAATATATTAAATATATTAATATATGAATATTTAAAAATATTTATATAATTATATAAAATATATATATATTATTATATATTATATTTATATATATATATATATAAAATTTATTTATTATTATATTGATATATTATTATATATTATATTATATATATATATATCTAATAATTATCAAAACCAAAATCAATAAAATTCAAACCTAATCAACACACAAATTAAAAAAATAAATAATATAAAATATTAATATATTCATTATATATATATTATATATTATATATATATTATAATTAAATAATAAATATAAATAATTTAAAATAAAAAAATAAAAAAAACAAAAACAACAACAAAATAAACAAAAAAAAAATATAATATATATAAATCTATAATATTATATATATATATATATATAATATATATAATATAATATCTATAATTAATATATTATATATAATATATATATATATATTATATATATATATATATATATATCTATATAAAATATATATTAATCTATATATATATATATATATTATATATATATATATTATATATATATATCTATATTATATAATATATATTATATATATCTATTATATTATATATATATATATTATATATTCATATTATATTATATATATATATATATTATATATTTATGATATATATATTATTATCATTATATATATATGTTATATATATATTCTATATATAATATATATATATTATGATATATTATTTTATATTATATATATATATAGTATATAGTATTATATATATTATATATTATATATATATTATATATATATATATCTATATTATATTAATATATTATAATATAAAATATATTATATTATTTATATATATATATATATTATATATATATATATATATATTATTATATATTATATATTTTATATTATTTTATCTTCTATATATATATCTATTATATATATATATATATTATATATATATTATATATATATTATATATATATATATATGTATTATATATTCTTATTGCTTTATACTTCAGGAAATATTAATCCTATTATAATCCAGTTTCTTTGTTGTGTAAGAGAGAGAGAGAGAGTGAGAGTGAGACAGGGAGAGAGAGAGAGAGAGGTGATAGCCAAACGAATGGTAAGATAAATTATATGATTATTGATACACAAGGAAATGTATGTAAATACATACAATAAGAAATTTAGTAAATAATATTTCATGGTTGTTTTTTTTGTTTTTAGTTTTTTAGAATGAGTAAAGTCGATAATTTATTTTACATGCTTGAAAATTTGAGCTGGTGTGTGTATTCTTTTACAAAGAAGATACTTTGTCATTTTATAATGTAAATGAAAGATATCAAAGTCATTTTTCAAAATAGCTATGACACATCTTGAAGTGATATAAAAGTTGTTTCTCTTTGTGACAGACTAGGGCTGGATCCCAAGCTTTTGGCAAGTATCATTAACACAAGCAGTGGAAGGTGCTGGTCTAGTGAATTGTACAACCCAGTTCCAGGCGTGCTGGAGAATGTTCCCTCATCAAATAACTATGAGGTACGTTGATTACAGAATTGCAGTACCTTGTGTAGGAGTATTTATACAAGCTTATTTATTATTTAGAAATATTACATATTAGTCTATAGGTCTGGGTGGGCTGCATTCAAGAGATACAGTTTCATTTTGCTGATCACTGTGTTATGGACCTCCATAGTTCTTACCTTGTGCCAGGCCTCTCTTGTAAATTCCTTTCTATGGTCTGTGGGTGCTTTGATTAATATTTTATTGTTTCTTATAATGTTTATATTTATGTATATTAGCCATTTTAGTAATGATAATGATTTTTTTTTTTTTTTTTTTTTTTTTTTTTTTTGGGGGGGGGGGGGGTTGTACAGGTGGTACATTTTTAGTGGACTAAATATAATTGTGTCCTGATTATGCCTCATTGAAATTCTTTATTCCTTTTAACAGGGTGGCTTTGGAACGGCTCTGATGGCCAAAGATTTGGGACTAGCACAAGATGCAGCTACAAAATCTTTAACTCCAACTCCCTTTGGGTCCCTTGCACATCAGGTCAGTGTATATTTGAGTATGGGTTTCACATATGTGGGAGAGGGATCATTGTTTCCACATTAACCACCTCCTTCCTTTTTCTATGTATAACCCATGCATGTTGTATTATTTTTTATGAAAAGAAATTGAAGGAAGTTAATGCATCTGTTCCCATTTGTTTTTTATTGCCTTTAATTATATCTCTCTGCAAAAATTAGTATTTAGACTCCCACAAGACTGTAGCATTAATGGTGAAGCCCCCTTGATTCTTTTCTGATATATATAGATGTAAATTAGTAGTACAGAATCACAAAGCTTTTTTAGTAGGTTCTACTGGAATATATTAATTTGCTATTGATTGAATGATGTAAGCATTATGTCCATTTATTCTTTTCAGATATATCGGATAATGTGTAGCACTGACCTGGCTGGCAAAGACTTTTCATCAGTCTTCCGTTTTATTAAAGGAAATGAAGAAGAATAAAGAATAGCAGATAATTTTTTGGCATACGTTTTGATGTTAGCACATAGTCTAAAGAAGAATTATCCAGTATAAAACACTCAGTAGGGTCAACAATCTATAATTGATTTAGGCAGCTCTTTTAGTCCAGTAGATAATATTGCTTTATGATGAATTTGTGACTTATTTGTGCTGACAATGATTCTAAAATCATTAATTACGAAAAAGCAATTAAATGACTTCAAAATAGATGTAAGAAGGTTATTTATCATTTTTTTCTTATTTTTCAATTTCTCAATATAGGTCATATTTAACTGCATAATACAAATGAGAATGGAGTGTTCACTTTTTGAATGCCGAACTATATTTATCTGAATTCACTTAACATTATGAACAATGTGTAAGTTTCTTCTGTTAGATTATTTTTTATGTATAATATATTTTGTCCTGCAAGATCACTGTTTACCTGGAATGGTTTATTGAATGTCGAAACCACAATTTAGATACACAAGTAGATTAAGTTTGCAGAGCCTTACTGTTCTTGGTAACTATTTTTGCAATCTCCAAACAAACTTTTCTAATGGTTGATTAAACGAAGAAATAGATTCCCTTATTAACTGAGATCTGAACATTGTATTGCAATATCAACAGAAGTAGAGGTTGTATTAAGTTGATGGAATAAAATTCCAGAAAAGGTATCTTGTTTCATTAAAGTGATGTTTACATTATTACTAAAGTATTTGATTAATGGAAAGCACTCATCTAGGTGCTTTTCACCTGTGCTATTGTATTTGATTATAATATTCTATAATTAAGCATGCTGCTCAGGTAATTTGTTGTAATGAAAGTGTAAATAAAATGTCCTTTAAAAAATTTTCTGAAAAAGTTCTTTAGAATTTTAACTAATTTTATATTAACATTTCATTAAAGAGATGATGGTAGATATATCTTTCATATTTGTTACATTGTAACTACTAGTTCCTCAGAAAAACTGTTTAGTCTAACAGAGAACTATGATGATGAAGATATGACCTGGACTCATCCAAGATTAGTATTGCTACAAAAATGTTGATGCATGAGTCTTATCAGCATAAAAGCAATCAACTTTACCATGTTATAACCTAGCATAAATCCTACCAGTGTATCTCCTTAGTCAAAGGAATGGAGTGTGTGAAGGTCATGATCTTGGCAAGTCCATTTATCACTTACAGCATGTTATAGTCTGGCCACGTGCCATTTGAGCATCTGGAGAGACCCTTGCCGGGTCCCATAAAGGGAAAGCTGGATGATTTATCTATTACATCAATCTCAGATGATGAAATATTAAGCTTGCATATGTACAGTTGAATAAACAGATTATGTAACCATAAGCATATGTATATGTAAATATATATACGTGTGTGTGTGTGTGTGTGTGTGTGTGTGTGTGTGTGTGTGTGTGTTTGTGTGTGGTGTGTGTGTGTTTTGTACACCTATATGCAACATATAAAACATACAAAATGAAACCCCACAAAACACACACACACTCACAACATATTTTTAATATATATACATGTATATCATATTATGTTATATACGGTTATATGCATTATAAACCTATATCATTTTACATTTTATAAGCTTATAACTAGTTTATATACATATTTACAATACAATTAATATAACATACAAAATATACTTAATGCAAATTTAAGAAAGATAGTGTTTTATATATAAAATATTTTAAAATAAATTTATATATAAAATATATAGTATCAATAAAAAAAAACCATAATAAAAATATAAAAATAAAAATATTATAAAATATATATAATAAGTTAGTAATGAATATATATAAAATATATATAAATATAAATTTTTAAATAATAATATTATTAATACTAAAAATTAGATAAAGGGAAAGGGAAATAAAAGGTTAAGGTATAATAAATATATTATATAATATAATACAAATAAAAATAAAATAAAATATTAAAAAAACTAAAAAATTCATTTTCCTAAATATAAGCATAAAAATATAATATAATATAACAATATAAATAAAATTAAAATTAAAAAAATATTAAATAATAAATAAATAAATAATAATATTTTTTAAAAATTAAAAATTAAATTATTAAAAATACTATGGAATGTATTTATATTTAGATATATTTTATTATTAAAATATAAAAATTAAAAATATCCCTTTTATATTTTTAGAAAATCATATTATTAAATTTATTAAATATATATAAGATATATATATATATATAAAAATAATTATTTTTAAAATATTATTATATTAAAATTTTATGTTCTTTAGGGTAATATACTATTTTTTATATAAATATATATTTTGGTTATGATAAATGTATATTTATATATAATAATATATATATAAATTAAGAAAAATTTAAAAAATACATATATTTTTTATATATATAAAATTTTATATATATAAAAAATATAAAATTTTAAATTTTAAATATATTATATATATATATATATTTAATATATAATATAAAATATATAAAATATATATATTTTATATATAAATAATAATATAATATATTATATATGTGTATATATATATATATCATATGTGACATATATATATATATATATATATTAATCAATATAATATATATTTTAAAATTTATATATATTATAATATATATTATATAATTATATTTATTATATATATATATAATATATATTTTATACACCCCCACATATGATATAT
>NC_051388.1:43169089-43171589 GCF_015228065.2 Penaeus monodon | reverse complement strand
ACAGATTACTGACCAGCTCCTCGTGTTCAGTAATCAAACGGTCTATCATCTCTTGCGCCCGTTTCCTGTCTTTTGTTGATGAATATGGGATCCATCAGCATCCATCTTGGATATGGAGTACTTCATGGCCTCTTGTCGCTTGTCGGTCATGGGAAACGCTTGTCTAGTATGCGTTTTCCAATATCGTGTTTATATAAAATTATTACGAAATGATATCAACGCCATACATTCTCACTCTCTTCCTGTCTATCGTATTATCTTTCTCACTCCTCTCTCTCTCTCTCTCTCTCTCTCTCTCGCTCTCTCTCTCTCTCTCTCTCTCTCTCTACCTATCTATCTATCTTTCTATCTCCATCTATCTATCTCTATCTATCAATCTATGTAATAACATGGGGGGTTATCCTAGTGGTCTGCCACCAATGTAATGGTAGGGGGGAGGCTATCCCACCTGATGGCACCAATTGTAATAATGTGTGTTAATTCAGTGCGCTATCGCCAATGTAATGATGGGGTGGTGTTATCCCACTTGCTGCCGCCAATGTAATGATGTGGTGAGACTCCCCCACCGTGATGGAACTGCTTGTTTGTTCTTGGGTATAGGAGTTAAAGCTGTCGTAGGTTCTATATTTATTAACACGGGAGTATGGTAGTTGGAGTACAGCCGTGGCATGCCCGCAAGGGCGAGCGGTCTATGTGAACTTGAAGTGTTGACCGAGCCGATGCTGAGGGCAGAATGACTTCAGCTCTGAGTTTTTGAGGTGATCACAGTTCGTTTTTGTACGATACAGTTGGAAAAAGTCACTAAACATAAAATGGAAACCACTGATCTTTACTGTTTTATGGCAGTCATAGGTTCATGTGGTCACATGTTTGGACAGGGAGACTGGATATGGCAGTACAATTAAGTCATGAACATTTGATAACTACAGTATCATCTATGATTACAAACATAGTGATTCAGAATAGGGATTTTCTAACAAACATTTTGAGTATACTCAAGATATAAGTTTACATGTAGTTATAAAGTGATCGGCGGTAAGGGTCGGAATCGCTTGCTCTGGGGGCACTTGTCAATGTCGTTCCGTTCTGGGCGCAGGTCAAAGTTGGCACAGGCGGTGACCAGTAGTGTGCCGGGTACCGTGGGAAGTCTCTTTCTCTGCTGTTTCACTCGCTCACCCTCTCTTTTTAATCTTCTTATTCTTCACTCCCTCTCTTTCATTCTGTCTCCCTCACGTTCAGTCTCTCATACTCCCTATCTCTCTCTCTCTCTCTCTCTCTCTCTCTCTCTCTCTCTCTCTCTCTCTCTCTCTCTCTTCTCTCTCTCTCTCTCTCTCTCTCTCTCTCTCTCTCTCTCTCTCTCTCTCTGTCTCCCTTCTTTCCCTTTTTCACAGAAATAAGCAAGTCAGAAACTCATTAATTCATTCCTTCGCTCGCACACACACACACACATACATACACACACAAAATCATATAAATCTGTTGCCACATGTTATTGTTTGTATACACTACTAGATGCATTGCTGATGGAGCACTTCCCTAAATGACACTTGTTGGTCGATGTTCTACGCTTGACTTAATTTGGCATGTCAGCTAAAAAGGTTTGCATTTAGAAATGTTTAATTAATTAAGTGCCTCTTCAATTCTTTCATTTTTGTCACTTTGGGGGCTGGTATGTAGGCTGTATTATTTCAGGACAAAAACAAGATGACGAATCAAGGCAGCCCCAACACATACATCATCGTTATCTGGAGCTTTTCGAATGGCAATTATGGAATTAATTAAAATATTTTAGAATATAATTATAATGTGTTGTAATTTTCATCTTTATATATATTTTTTCTCGCGTGTATTAAATAGATTGGAGTTGTTTATGATCAATATAATCATTAGGTGGCATTTATGGCACCAGTAGTGATAATGATAAGTAAGATCAAGCACAGCAGTCGTTTTGCTGTTTTGACAGACATGGGCAGTAGTTATTATGATATAGAAAATTCACGACAGTAGTAATCATGAACCAGATCACAGCGATACATAGCCCTTCTTGTTGAATTGTTTTTCCAATCACCACATCCCGAAACCTCGCCACCCCCTCCTCCTCTCCGTTATCAGGATCCCCAAAGCAAAGGTGTGCCAACTCGATTCCCCTGGAGAGCCATCGTTGGCACTGACGTCATACGGTCTCTCTCTGCCCCGCTCCCCACCCTTGGCCTTGACCATCGCCTATGAACTCGCAGTCAAGTCAGCTGCTTTCGCTAATGGGACGCCAAATTAAGGTTTCGGTCGCCCGTATACGGCAACCTCTCGGGAAGGGGCGAGAGAGGAGAGAGGGGGTGTCGGGAAGAGTCGTTGAGAAGTTTTGAATCTGAATTTCTTTTGTTTTCAGGGTTTCTTAGTGTGGATATATCCCCCCTTTGAGTGACTATGTGTTGGGGGTTTGAATGCATGTGTGCTGGATGAGTAAATTTTAAGTCTGTATTCGCTGTGAGTTTCTTCTGGT
>NC_051388.1:43161589-43164089 GCF_015228065.2 Penaeus monodon | reverse complement strand
ATTGATACAGTTTTTTAGCTGTTGATGGATCAAATAAAACGTCTTTGCGAGAAGTGTGATAAGAGGGAGACAGCATTCGAAAATGATTAAAGACTAAAATAATTCAATAAATAGAAGACAGGCAAAATCCCCTTGAGATTTACTACGACTTTTATGCGTTTCATGCCAGTTTTACACACAATTTTGCGCTTGGAATCTGATTACGAGAAACCTGAACTATAATTGCAAGAAGGCGAGACAACAAACCATGCAAAAGAAAAACTTTTTAGATTGTATGGACTTTCTTTGCCAGCCATTCTCCATTCTGTACATTCAATATGCATCGCCTGCCTTTGGTTATTTCAGTGGTTATGTAATTTGTGGAAAGAACGTCGTAGTTTTTATTGATTTACTTGTAGCAGAGGTCTGGGGTGCTTTGTGAAGTTATTTTCCATACTGGGTCAATCTCGTTAAAAAAAAAAAGGCTTTCAGCATTATATGCCATGTTTATAAACAAGGCTTTCACAAGCGCCTATGATAATGAGAGAGTGAGAGGAAAGGGAAGCCGAAAGAGAGAATTGTTTATTATAATAATAACATTTTGCAATATAAATCCTAGTCCAGACTTATCGCCGTGCCGCAACAGGAATTAATGGTACTAATTACACCCGCATAGCTCTAATAAGTAGTCTGTTTTCTTTCTTTCTTTCTCCTTTTTTTTTCATCCAAGCTGCTCTTTTTATAAAGTGAAATTCCTTGTTTCTCCCTGACGTCATCCATTTTCTGACGCGTAACTTGACCCTGGCCAACCTCGTCTATCTTGACATGCCTTTTCCCTCTCATGTCGCTTGTGCGTTTCCTTCGCTTGATTTTTTTCGTTTGTGTTCTTACTTAGTTTTTGTTTACTTGTTTGATTTATCTGTTATTATTGTTGTTGTTGTTATTATTGTTATTATTATTATTATTATTATTATTGTAACTTTTTTATCACCGTTATTAACATTATTATTATTGTTATTATTATTAATGTTGTTGCTGTTATTACTATTATTATTCTTATTGTTATTATCAATATCATTATTACTATTAGTGATATTATTATCATTATCATGAATATTATTATTATGATGAATGATAGTGATCATCATCATCATCATCATCATTATCATCATCATCATCATCATCATCACCATCATCATTATCATCATCTGCAGCAGCATCATTGTTAATATTATTATCATAATCTTCATTATTATCATCATCACTGTTATCATCATTATTATTCTTATCATCATCCTTATTATTATTATTATGATCTTCATCGTTATCATCATCATTTTTATTGGTATTGTTATTATGATGATTGCTACTATTATTATTGTTGTTATCAATATTGCTATTAATATTAATGCTGTTATTGTTATTATTAGTATTATTATTATAATCATAATAATGATTATTGTTGTTGTTATTATTTTTTATTGTCAGTATTGCTACCACTACTGTTGTTATTTTCAGTATCATAATTGTTTTTGTTATTGTTAATGTTATCATTATCAGTCATTTTTGTTATTGCTCTTGTTAGTATTGTTATGTTCTTTGTTGTAGTTATTATCATTATCGTTGTTATCATCAGTTTGGTAAGTTTATATAATTTATTGATCTTTTATATATATCTTTTCCATTATACTTAGTCAACATGGCTGATGTTTTTAATGTGTTTTATCATTTTCATCATTGTTCTTATCTTTTAATTGGGCTTTCAGGGCCAAACTAATTTCATATGTTAGCATTAGATCTTTTCTTCTGTTCGATGACTTTGCATTCATGTGCTCGGCAATTCATGCTGTGTTAATAATTTTATTTGCGTCATTATTTTTGGTTGTTATCAATATTATCATTATTATTGTTGTTTTGCTATTATTAGTAGTAGTAGTACTATAATAAAGTGATAGAAGTAGTAGTTTATTATACATTGTTGTTGCCATTGAAACTGTTATTAATGATACTAGTAGTAGCATTACCATTGTTGTTATTCCATTGTTTTATTTTATCATGGTAATACTATTACTGTTATTATTAAAGTTACTGTTATCATTTCATTATCTTCGTGTTTCGTCATGTTAAACTGTCATTATTATTATTCTATTCTTTTTGTTGTCGTTCTTGTTGAATAATCATTATTAGAGTCCTTATTGTCATAATTAAAATTTATATTAAATTTCATGCATCTCATACCTAATGTTCTTTGTTAATATGGCCTTTAAGGTTTCTGATATAGATGATTTTCAGAATAAAAATTCATTATCATTAGTAGTAGTAGTAATTGTAGAAGCAGTAGTAGTAATATTAGTAGTAGCAGTGATAGTAATAATAATTATCACTTACATGATAATACTCTCTATGTATAAAACCATGCTAATGATTATGTTATCTTTATTATCACCACGTAATTGCCCTTGCATTGTGTTTGCATCGTTGTTAATATAAATCATGCAATTATGTTATTGCCATCAATATA
>NC_051388.1:43129089-43131589 GCF_015228065.2 Penaeus monodon | reverse complement strand
GACGGTAATCATTTCTTGTTCGGGAAGGGAAGCTGAATGAGGCGCTCACGCTAGCGGGGAGGGGGAGAGGGAGTGAGGGAGGGGGTCACACGCGATGCTTTTCCTTTGTGATGCCGCTGCGTTCATACTTAATTTAGTACTTGAGGGTGAGAGGGAATACAAGACACCGCCTTTGTTTAACGCTCTGAACTTGCATTTAATTTAATTTTAATTTTTGGTTTGTTTATTCTTTCTTGAAAAAATAATATGAATAGACTTAAGACTAGACAGGGAACCACGTACCAAAGTGAAACCCAGGAAACAATACAAGAAAAGTGACAAAACAAGTACACTCGAAATCAGTATTTTGGTGTTCGCGCCTCGGGAAGGAACTCGGAGCCGTGAATAGTGCTCCTTTGTCAAGGGCGGCAGATGGCATCCCTCACGTTGCCAACCCTGCTTTGTAAAGGAGGACCTTTTACGTCAGTGCTTTATGGAAGGCAACAGACGAACTTAGACTTTCCATCCCAAACAGAAGAATCCCAGTCCTGTTCGTCTTGGCTTGATGCTGCTCACTCTCAACTCGAGTGCGATTGGGGGGGGGGGGGACTCCAGCAGGCCAAGACGGGAGTTCAGAAGGGGGGCGTCACTCTCTTTAGGCTGATGTGTACTTCAAGGGTAGCACACACATGCCTTAAGCCTTCTTTGCCGGCAGTAGGGGTGCTGTTTTTAGCCCTAATGACTCACGACCAGATGGGATAAGGGTTTTGCTTTGAGGAATATTAGGGGCCTTGTAACCCTCAGAAAAGAGTATTTGTTCTTTTAGTACGTTTAGGGGGTCTAGTAGTAACGTAATTCTTTTCATGCATATTCATCAGTTTCATTAGACATCAGACATTATTACACACACACACAGAAATACATACAGAATCATACACGTATAGAAACACACACACACACACACACACACACACACACACACACACACACACACATACACACACACACACACACACACACACAAACAAACACACATACAAACAAACACACAGACAGAAACACACACATACAAGCAAACACACAAACAAACACACATACAAACAAACACACATACAAACAAACACACAGACAGAAACACACACACATTCAACCATTCACCAATTAACTCCCCTCTCCCTCCACTCACTTTCACTTATGTATACACCCCCCAAACACAAATACACACGCACAATATGCCTGCGTATATCGTTCTTCTCTTTTTTTCTCTTAACTGTGCTTCTTGTATCGGCCCGATGGCGTGTTGTGGCGCGATGTGATGCGACGCTGAACGAGGCCAGGTGCCGCCATGAGACGAAGACCACGCTGTGTGCTCTTCCTTTCGTGCGTCGTGCCACATCCCGCCCCATCGATCTTGCAGGGCCCTGCAACGCTTGCCAGGCCCGCATCCCTGACCAAAAATGAGACCGCAGCCAAAAGCGAGTGACTAAGATCAATGTAAATGAAACCGCTCCGCTTCGACACGGCCCGACGCGACCCTAATCGGTGGACGTTGACCGATGCGCGCGACAGGTCGGTCCGACGGCGAAGGTTTAAGCTCTGGATTATTGCGCCGGACGCTCTCTTTGGAATGGAGAGATAGGATCGCGAACGACACGAAACGGAAGATTTAAATGCTGAAGAAGTGAATGACAGAGCTAGGTGGAGTAGATTAGTCAGGAATAGCGACCCCGTATGGGACAAAACAGAAAAAAAAGAAGAAGAATAAGGAGACGTTGTTCGGCAATAGCCGTGGTGACTGCTTATTTGTTTATTGATTATCGGTATTGTTGTTATCATTATCTGTATCATTGTTACTTTCTTGAAAGAAGGGTGGTAACTGGTAATGCCGGAATGGGGCTGTAATACCAAAAATTAAAGTCAACATTAACGAGTGTAATAAAGTCGAAAGTAATGATGTCCTCACTGATATAAATGGCGTGTGTGCGCTTGTCAGTGCTTTGCCAGTAGCGGTGTTAATGGTGATGTTGAATCAGGTTATGATTGCGATAGTAAATGATGAAGATAGTAATGGTTAGTGTGGTAATATTGGTAATTATCATAACTGATATAAATGATATTGCTATCATTAGTGTTATTGATTTTGTATTTTTACTGTTACTGTGTTAAGTCATGTCATTTTCCAATCATTATTATTATTACTTTTTATTAGTATATTCATCATCACCACCATTACTACTGTTACTACTCCTATTATTAATGTTATTATTTTATAGTTATTTTTTCTTATTATTTCATTACTGTTCTTATTATCGTTGTTGTTTTTTTTAAGTGTCATTATAAATACCCTTAACGTCATCTTAAATTGATACAGCAATTCGTGTTCTTATGGAAATGAACTTTTCTGACGCAGGTGATTTCTAGATTCCACGTTCAGCATTAATAGCAGTGATAATGTTGCTGTTGTGGTTATATTTTACTTTGTTATATTATCGCCAACGCCATGAAAGGACAAGGCACTTAG
>NC_051388.1:43121589-43124089 GCF_015228065.2 Penaeus monodon | reverse complement strand
AGGGGAGAGAAAGGGGGAGGGAGGAAGCTCCTGTGCACTGACCCTTTTGAGGAAGTGCTGTGTGTTTCTTCTCGAGGGCCTTCGATGATGCCAGAGATGTTAGAATTGGTGCAGTAGGATCGTTTTTCCTCTCCCGGTAGCAGCTGTTATCTTATGAAGGAAGGTGTGTAGAAACTGGATATATTTGGAGTTTTATGGCTACATATTTTGCATCCCTTTTCATAAAAGTTTTGGAGAGTACCTAAGCGGACAGCAATGCAAAAATATTTATGGTATTCACCCTCTCAAAGCCTAAAGATATCCAAAATCCAAAATTACTGAAAGGATAACAATGAGAATACCCTCCTTCGCCCAGGGTAAACAAATGTAAGTGGATGAATAATATTAAAATGTCAAAGGCACTAAAATACTGCATGGTTATGTGAAAGACAAAATGCTTGAATTTCACTTGGAACTCATGCAGGAAAAATGTGTGTAAAGACAAAAGAAGCAGTCACATAGAATGAGTTCATAGAATAACTGGGATCGTGTGTCTTCAGTGCCTGGAGTCATGTAGAGGGATTTGTTACCTGACAAGAGTAGGTGGAAAAGGGTCTGAGGTCATGCAGAAGGAGCGTGACAGGAAATGAGTTTCATGGTGTCAAATCTTGATTTAAAGCAACTTTGGTGACACAAGGAATGGTTACAGGGAGGTTTTTTTGTTAGTTTTATTCTCCTTGCATTTTGCTCCTTTTGCAAAACTGAGTCTCTAGATGACTTAGGACGGTGGTTTCCAAGATGTGACGACGGCTTGCTAACATTCCGAAATGACCTACATCACTTCAAACTTAGATTAGGATTTTAATTGATTCATAATGATCCGTTTATATTATATTTCATTACAGTCTACATGTACATATTATATTTCATTACAGTCTACATGTATGACTCATCTGTGTACATTTGATTATAAAAAAAAAGCTAAAATGTCGGAAATTACGACATATTGCAGATTGGAACCACAATTTCAGCAGGCGAAAAAAATCCTCAAAATTTTTATTTTTTTGCGAAGGCCGTTAGAAATGGTCATGGATGAATGAAAAGGAACGGAGAAGCCTAGTACCTTCGTTTCTTCTCTTTCTACCATTTTTTTCACATTTGCCTTTCTTTGCTGAAACTAGCAAAGATCAAGCTGTAGGATAATTTTTGGAATATAAAAAAACGAAAAGCTCCCTTTTTTCTTTTGATTTGATAAATACAAAAGGACGATCCATGCCATCGTTCCGTGAATTGCTGCGACGAGGGACTTAACTGCTAATTTGTAACGTTGGCAAGTTAGTTGTTTATTTATAGATTGTTGCTTGAGCTAGAAGCGGCTATGCGTGACAAACAGAGAGGGAACAGGTATTTTTTCTTTTTATTAAGCGTATGTTACGTCCCGAGGTTGATGTAGGCTGATTGGAAAAGTGACTGTAGATATTTAAGGATCGGTGTTAGTAGGGGCCATACTCCATAGAACTGATCTATGGATAGATGGCCTGGGAGAAGCTTCCGTAGAAGCGATTGAATGGGTTTAGCAGAAATTGTATATATTGATTTTAATCGATACTTTGATATTTTTAAACGAAAATTCGGTGGGTGTTTACAGTTAGATTTTTTCCCCTGAGACCCAGCAGACAGTAAATCTCTCTAATCCTTTACTCAGGCACCGAAGATGACTTTACGGGTCATTCAGTCGTAAAATAATCAATAAAACAGTCTTTACGTGTTGTTTATGCTATCATATAAGTAAAGGATATAGTTTTATGATAGTGAGGGATGGTTGGCGGTGTATATATCTAAGGGCGACGTCTTACCACCGCCCGTGACGTCATACTGTGATGTGCGCGGCTGAGCGGCCATCAGCTCGTGTTACCCCCTCGCTCTCCCCTCGCCCTGTGTTCCTTCCTCTTCCCCTCCTTCGCCGCCGCCATCCCTCCCTCATCCATCCCCGTGTCTGTCTTACTCAGGGTCATCTTTAATCCAACGCCCACCCCTTCCTTCAACCTCCTCTTTCTTTCTCTCTTTCTCCCCCTTTTCTCTCCTCGTCTCGACCCTTGCGCTGCCCTCTTTCCGCGATCGCTCCGTGGGAGAGGCTTCGGTGCGGGTACGAACCAGCCGCGCCGGTGGGAGAGGGGAACGCTGAGTCCGTATGTATGGTTTTTGTTTATTGTGTTCTTTATTATTATTTATTGGGGAGTCGCGTTTTTGTGTGAGTGTGTGTTGTTATGGTTCTTGGAGTGTTTATAAATTTGCTAAAATATTTAAAATTTGGGGATGAAACTACTTAGTATTAAAAGAATATTGATCAAACACCACTTCACAATTTTTGAGATTATATTTTGAATTCGCAAGTATAATAAGTTAAAATGCAGTGGAGAAGGAAACCAGAAATTATAAAGATAACAACAGCGATAGACGTTGCATTTAGTAAGTACAATATTATTACTATTGCTCCTGTTTATAATCTTCTGGGAGAGTT
>NC_051388.1:43114089-43116589 GCF_015228065.2 Penaeus monodon | reverse complement strand
TTGTGGGTCAGGCGTGTGGACGGGTTGTTGTTTGAATATACTTGCTTTGTAGAATTTTACGTGGAATGGCCGAAGAAGTGCAGAAACGAGTGTTATTTGGACGGCGTTTAGCCAGCCCGAATGGGGACATTGAGTGTCTGATAGCGAGGGAAACAATGGGTACGCAGGGACATCCGACGACTGGAGATCACATCTCCCAGATGACCGCAAGTCGGAGTATGAAGCAAGAAAAGTTATGCGACGGAGAGGCAGCGGCAGGGAGGCACGCGGGCGGGTCTGGCGTGTATGTGTGTGTTCGTGATCTCGGGAGAAGGTCGGGGCTGAGTCACCACCTCCGCCAGGCGAGGGGCGGCCCGCAGGCGGACGTCGGGAAAATCTCGCCGTCGGTGGCATTGCTCTGCTTGCTCCTTTGTTAACGGCGCTTCTGTCTGATTTTTTTACGTAACAGTATTTATGTCGGAGGTTACGCCCGCTATCGGATGATGCTCCCTTCATGACGGCGTTCTCCGTCTCTTTCGCTCTGTCGAAGACCGCGCCGTGCTTGAGGTCCCTCTGGCACACCGTCTATGGAGGTGGTCTCGCTTGCTCACCCTCTGCCGCTCCTTCGTTAGCTTGCGTGTTTGCTGTCTCTCCGCCAAAGGCGTTGGTCAGTGCTTGCTGTCGCCTTCTCTTAGATGGCTTCGTCGCCAGTTTCGACTAAGATATACATATTGTTTTTCTCCCTTTTTTAGATGACTGATGCAGGATATATGATTGCTTAGTTTTAATATATAAGTCTATCAAACTATGTTCCTATGTTCATTGTTTTATTACTTTTGTTATATTACATAAACACGCGCAGAACGTGCACACGAACAGGCACACAAACACACACACACACACACACACACACACACACACACACACACACACACACACACGCACACACACACACACACACACACACACACACACACACACACACACACACACACACACACACACACACACACATACTTCATTCATATGATGCCCATTAAACCCAGCGATATTACATTTTTTTCTATCTAATATCAGATACATTACTGCTATAAGTTTTTGTCGGTTTTGTGGTCACTGCGTAATGCTATTCTACAGTACGAAAATGATCAAGAGTATCTGATAACCAGCTGAATGTTTGAGGTAAACGGATATAAACACGTAGATGATATAGTGTTTTTTTTCAAGCATTTGTTTATGCTTTTGTTGTTGTTTTTTCTATACAGTTTGAATGTGATATCGGTATTGTCAAATTTGAATGGATAGAATGTCGGAATTCGTTTTTTTATTGTTTAACTTAGTTACTTATCTGTTTTTATATCTTGAATTCACTATGCCGCAGCAACATTATCACAGCGCAAGGTTAATGCTGACTGCTGGTTTTAAACAGCATGGATATCGTGAAACTTTTTGTATACGTGTAGTTGGAAGTATACTGATTGCAAAAAAGATTTGCAGTCAGTATAGGGAGGCACAGAAAAGGAAATAAGAGTTCAAAATAAAAGGTTGGAGTAAGGACGGAAAACGATAGATATAAAAGAGAGAATTAAGCGAAGAGAGGCAGGTAACAATGGAAGGAAAGAAGGGAGAAAGGAGAAAATGGAAAGGAGAATGTGACGGGCAGAGTGACACGAGATAGAATGAAAAGGTGAGAGAAGCGGAATGTTAGAGAAAGAGCAGGCAGATAAGGAGGGGGATAGTAAGAGGAGAGGAGGAGGGTTCAGACGGGGTGTTGCAAAAGGACGGGGGCGATTAGGACCTACTGCTGCTGTCGGGCCTTGAGGCGGCGGGGCACGAGACCTTTTGAAGACGACCGCGTTGAGTTTCGGGATTAAAGCGAGATCCGAAACGGGTGTTGGACGAAGGCTACACTAAACCATACATGCCTACCGTGATCCTCTTGAGTGTGGCCAGCGTGTCATAAAAAAAGGGGAGAGAGAGAGAGAGAGAGAGAGAGAGAGAGAGAGAGAGAGAGAGAGAGAGAGAGAGAGAGACTGAGAGAGAGCGAGAGAGAGAGGCGGAGACAGACAGACGGACAAAGAAAAGAGGAAAATATAAGAATAAAATGACTGTGAGGAGGGACACGAGCGAGCCTTTGAGCTAAGCTTTATAGTATAACGTGGGCGCTCCCTGCACTGTGGGTAATGATAGTCACACGTGGACACTCGCTTGGGTCCCAGGGAGTATGAATAGGCAATTTGGCACTGCTCTTTTTCTACAATAGATGAGTTACTTTAATTTCTTTTTGGGGAGAGAAAGGAAAAAATGGCAAAGGTTGTTGGCGCATTTGCAAGAGGCCTTTTGTCTCTTTCTGTGCCTCGGGAAAGCGGACGAAGGAAGCCTGTGAGCGCAGAGGGAAGGGACGCACCCTCGTCCTTCCCCGCCACATACCGACGGATTTATGAGGTCACGCCTTCATGTTGGCTCGCCTGCTTATTTCTGCTACCTTATCATTCTCCTGAAATTTATACGTTGGGCATAT
>NC_051388.1:43104278-43106778 GCF_015228065.2 Penaeus monodon | reverse complement strand
GATCCATCAGCCCATGAATGGGCCCTGCTGTTCTCACGCCCGGGACAATCTCGTAATCGAGTGGCGAGTGATTGAAAGCTCGAGGAGCACTTGAACGGGGCCGGCCAGGTCTCGAACGCGTGCTTCGGATGTTGCCGTCTGGGTGGGCGGTGCGGCGACTTGGATGCGCGCGAGGGTCTGGTGGTTTCGGAAACTTTTAATTCCGTTGTAAGTTTTGATTTATAGAGGTCTTGATTTATGGGATGTGTACGTGCGTGCTGCGTGCGTGCGTGCGTGCGTGCGTGTGCGTGCGCGCGCGCGCGCGCGCGCGTGTGTTTGTGTGTGTGTGTGTGTTTGTGTGTGTGTGTGTGTGTGTGTGTGTGTGTGTGTGTGTGTGTTGTGTTGTGGTGGTAGTGTCGTGTGTAGGTGTTTGATGTAATCAGTACCAGTGCCTATTGCTGATTAATAATATACAAATGGATTTGTTGTTTACGATATTTGTATTTGTAAAGATTTTACGCGTACTTGTTGTATAGGGACACGAGCGACTTCGATGAATGATGTTGCCAGTGACACTTAAAATGCTTTGGGTGTTGAGTGGTGTTGGTTATGAATGACGCTAATGGGCTTGTTTGGTTGTGATAGGGTTGGCCTTGGGTGGTGACTAATGGTGATTTCCCTGCCGGTGATGACCCTGTGGTGATGACGAATGAAGATTAATCCGGATAGCGAGAGAGGAATGATGTTCAGGAGGCTGGGAGAGCAAAAGAAAAGAAAAAAAAAATAAATGAGATAATAACGAAGTGTAACGTTCAATTTATGGGGGTAATTACGATGACTATTTCTTCATCATCTTAGCCAATAGTTATGATTCTGCTTTGTGAGTTATCAAGAGTGAATTTAATCTTTTAAAAAGTTATGACAAATGATCAAATGGAATTCGAATTTTATAGGAAATGTGCATGAATGCATTACTTCTATGAGTACTGAACTTTTACTGAGTAATCAAAAGCGTAAATAATAATTGTGAACATGCTTAGTAACAGTTAATTGCAAGGGCGGGACAGGGGAGGGATGGAGGAGTCTAAGATAGTGAAGCAGAGTCGAGACAAGAAAGAAATTGAGTAGCGGCAACGTCATAGCCAAGGGGAGATGGGAGGGGGAGGGGGGAGGGGTTTTTGATAGCGTTGGTTGCCTTGGTTGATGATTACGTCATGACGCTCTTGAAGGTATCGTGGGATTACTTTTTATCCAGGATTTCATTTCAAATTGTAATGCTGTTTTGTGCATGGTAGTACTTAACGCAATGGAGGAGCTAATTATATATCTATTTATCACTGTTTTTGCATGCACAACATATTCATGTGCGTATGTTTACATATGTACACAGTAACACTCACACACACACTCCCGCGTGGGAACAAACAATACGCTCACGAACTGAACAAGGAAAGGCAGGTACTTTGAATATCTTCAGTACTTCTCAAAGAATTTACAACAATTTCCAACAGTACTATTGCTTCACCGAATACTTAACAGTCGCCACGATTTTTATATAAAAAGGGTCTCGATAGCGTAATAACGAAAACTACAAGAAATGGAATGTCTCGGAGCGAGTTAGTTAACGGTTTGTTTTGACGTGTTCGAATGCCTTGTTTTGATACCCGCTGAACCGTGAGTACTCTTGCTCTGACACGTCTACCCTGTACTAAAAACAAAACAAAACTAAACAAAAATAAAAACATGAGGCAAAAAACTCCCACAACCTGATTTGTTGAGTCAAGTTTATTATGTCAAATTTACCAGTTTGCTGGAGGGATTTTCCTGCAGCAGACCTTTATATTATTTTGTATTTTCGTTTTTTACGTTTTGATATTGGATATCATGGGTGTCGGTGTTGTTTTTTCAGTCTTTTATTTTTATCTTCATGCATGTTAACAAAACAAATATTTCTCTCTGAAAAACAAATAAACGTAAGATAAATAAGTGAATTCAAAATGTGTGTGTGTGTGTGTGTGTGTGTGTGTGTGTGTGTGTGTGTGTGTGTGTGTGTGTGTGTGTGTGTGTGTGTGTGTGTGTGTGTGTGTAAGTGTGTGTGTGTGTGTATATAAATGGACAGAGAGATATGCATGTATATATGGATGCGTACATGCATGTATGCATGTATATTGTGTGAGTGAACATACATTTACACATTTGCATGTCATTCTTATTATGATGAACAAAAATGTCTTTTTATACATTTATCTCACATTGAATGAGCCCTCATGTAACCACGTTCCTCCGTCCTGTTGCAGACCCAACGTGTGTGGATCCCGCCACCGGACTTTCTGCTGCCCGGGATGGTCTCAGAAGCCCGGCAACAACCTTTGTATAATACGTAAGCATCCTCGCCATGATCTCATCACTGCTTCCCCCTTTACACGCTCTCACCACTTGGGACCACGAGATTTTGTCACACATGTCGTTATTATTATTTTTTCTATCTCTCTCTCACTCTCTCTTCTTTTCTTTTCTTTTT
>NC_051388.1:43079278-43086778 GCF_015228065.2 Penaeus monodon | reverse complement strand
GATATTTTGAAGGATAGTTTTACAGTGTTACATATTTACGTGCTAATTTTGTGAGTAGATATTTGGCAGTATTTATGCTAAGATATATATACATTTTTTCTACTGTAATCTAATTAGTGGTTTGTTTATATTTGTATTTGCTGTATGAATATTTATTTGGTAATATGATATCACTGACGCGCGTATGTGTGTATGTACACATG
Organism: Penaeus monodon; assembly: GCF_015228065.2. Taxonomy (NCBI): domain Eukaryota; kingdom Metazoa; phylum Arthropoda; class Malacostraca; order Decapoda; family Penaeidae; genus Penaeus; species Penaeus monodon. The sequence goes on along the minus strand of NC_051388.1, from coordinate 43,086,575 downwards.
TAGAACATTTGTGAATAAAAAAATCAGAACTTGATAAAAGGTTCACTTGACAAATATTTAATCGAAATGTGTCAAGTGCATCTCTTTCTTTAACAAGGTTATTAATTTTCAATTAGACTACACGGCATGTGTCAGTGTGAATTCGTTTATGTACGATGTATATGAATGGGTTAATGTAACGCATATGAATACTTGCAATTTTATATATATATATATATATATAATATATATATATATATATATATATTATATATATTGTAATATATAATATATATATTATATATATATATATATATATATATATATATATATATATATATATATATATATATATATATATATATATATATATATATATATAGACATACATATGTGTGTGTGTGTGTAGATATAGATATATAATGATATACGTTCGTTCACAGAGTCATCCGTCAGACCATTCCGTTTCTTGCAAGGAAGTGCCAGACGCATAGCACGACAGGGATTAGAGTTCTGACCTTGCTTGCAGAAGGCATGTGGTTCCCTTTTGTTGTTTGGCAGGTGCTTGGCCGCGCGAGACGTGTGCATGCCTAAGGGACCTGAAAGCAGATATTGGTATTTGAAGTGAAATTACGTAGTGCTGATTTGATGACAGTTTCTGACTTTGTAACGTTATTTTTTCAGGTATAGAGATATTGCACTCATGAATAATAATAACATTATGGAACTCTTCACGTCTTAAGCAAAAATGGGTAGCAACATATTCAACGTTTAGGTTAGCATGCATGCACACATGTTTGTAAAATGCGCCACTTTTACAGCTAAAACTATATCCCAAAAGGATCAGCGGTGTATATAGAACACATGCAGAATGACGTCGAACACACGTGATACCTGACTAAAATTCTTTATGTATTTTGTTTATTTATTTGAAGGTAATGTTGATGATGCGTCTTTTATATGATGTTCCTTATTTCAGCTAATGCACCTACGGATTTTCCATTTCTCGCATCGTTAAAAAATATTACTTTGTAAACGACATTATGCAAAACTTCTGATTGAAAGACTACAACGGAGCAAGATAAAAGCTAACAATGTAATTATTTTTCATTCAGTAATAAGTACTATATGGTGATCTGCCGAATGTTCTGTATTTACGTGTATAATGATCATGTATTGTGATTACTAATGTCTGTCAGTGATTCCTAGCTTTCATATACAGAATGTTTGTGTGTGTTATATATATATATATATATATATATATATATATATATATATATATATATATATATATATGTATATGTATGTATATGTATGTGTGTATGTATATATATTTGTGTGTGTGTGTGTGCAAAGGAAAGAAAATACTGAAAAATAACCACTCCCGGTAAGATTTACCTTAATCCGACAAGAGAGTCACACCACAAAGTCATTATAAAATTTATGTTCATATTGAAGTTTGGGATGGTTTCTTTGTTTCATTGATCTACTGAATTCATGATTGGTCTGCGGAACCTTTGCCGGGGCCTGTATTGATCATTTGATGACATTAAAAACCAGTGTATTGACTTTTCAGGACATGAGTGAAGTAGATTCTGAAATTAGGATGCCGTGTTTTAGAATACCATGGGTGTACTTCTTTGACAAGTGTGAAATTGAACGTAAGGGACGACAACCCTCAGGCTCCGAGAACAGTTATTACAATCTTAATAACATGTGTGATAATACAAATAACAAAAACAATAACAATGGTTGTTACCCGATAGTGTCCTTGTTTCCCTTAAACGTAGATTAAAGTATTGTAGTAACTCTGAGCGTGATCTTTTTGCATACATTACTGCTTGTTTAAGAGTGGCAAATTTAGGATACAGTGCCCCCGCCCATAAGTTCAACATGTAGAAATCCCCTTCGACTTTTTTGTAAAAGAAAACGATTGTGTAGAGTCAAAGGGCGGGAAACCAAACGTCACATATATTACACAGAGGGATCGCTAAGGGGATTCTGAAGTATATCTTTCAAGCTGTCGCTGTCTTCAGGAGAAGGTCCGCTCCTCCTCGGAAGGGCGGCGGAGTCGAGCCCGAACCGGACATCGGCCCTTAATGGGAGCTCTCGCCACCTGGGCGATGTTTTTGCGCGAAAGGATGATCTGGCGTGGCTGAACATTCTCTCTTGATTATGGGAGGAGCGGGCAGGAACCAAGCCAGTTTACTGGGGATAAACGCGCGCGGGCGCACACACACACACACACACACACACACACACACACACACACACACACACACACACACACACACACACACACACACACACACACACACACACACACACACACACACACACACACACACACACACACACACACACACACACACACACACACACACACACACACACACACACACACCACGCATGGAGTGAGAGTGATCAATATTTGTATGTGTATGCTTGTGTTTATGTTGTTTTTAAGTCCTCATTTTTCATTTGACCAGGAAATCTGATGCTTATATACCAGTTTTATACTCAGTGTTAATAAGTCGCCATATTTTTACTGAACACCAACTGCATGCGCCCTAGTCTTAAAAAGTAAAGAAAAAAAGGAGAAAGAAAAAAAAAATTCATTAGCAATGAAATACTACCAAACATACATCACCATCATCACATTACGAATAGTTTATCGCACGCTTACACATGTGTTTATTGTTTATATTTTTTTCATCAACATCTACTTTTTTCGCCGTTTTTAATATGCATATCGAATACCAGTCACTATATACGCTGAGTTTACAGTTGAGAGTTATATGAAATTCTCATATTAATAAGATCATACTTATATATACTTGGTTTTAACGTTTTTAAAATATATATAGTTGATGTAATATACATAATCGATGAACATAAATTCCAAAATGTAAGGTGGAAATCCCGTACGACCAAATATATTATGCTTTTATTCATGCCTTTCGTGCGTAAAAAGCGAGATGTTCAACTGAACAATCTAATTATAAGGGTTTATTACTGTGCCACCAGTCTCGCCTTACACAGCATGTGAATTATAGAGCAAAGATATATAAACTCGTACACTTTCGTATGTACGCACACCTATCTCTCCTCAATATTTATTTGTCCTCTTTTAATTGTCACTGAGCACAGGTATTGGCAGTTATTATGTGATGTGTCATGTGAACATTTGTAACGCAAAACAAAAATGATTATGCTATCCAATGAATATCGAGAAAACGTTTAAACTCTGCGGACGTCGAATGCCTTCATCCATCCTAGTTCGCTTTTTGGCGCAAAGACAAAGGACAGAAAAAAATCCCATATGAGCCCACGTCAACGTAATAACTACGAATTTGTTCTTCGTTTCTTGCAACTTTACTGCTATATATGCTTTTTCGTATTCGATATGCCACATAACACAGACGTCTGAGATTATTTCGTTAAGTAACGGCAGTATCATTCAAAATTACACTATGAATTATTCTGGATAGGTCCTTGTGTTTCACCTTTTTAAGGTTTACTTCCAATGTTACCATAGCATGAAATTTATACTATCCACGCAGTTATTATTGTCATCGCATACGGTCTTTTGGAGCATAGAATACTGACAGAAGGGGGGTGGGAGTGGAGTACAACTGTACACACGCCAAATTAATGCAAGATAATGAGTAAACAATTAGTAAAGAGAAGCTAGAAAACACACGATGCTTGCCTATCTCTGTATGATAAACATATAATGTCTTCAGGGGCGTCAATTGGGAGGGCGGGGCACTACCCCCCTCAAGGATTGGCTTGCCTCTCCCCTCCCCCAAGTCCACAATATTAACCTTTTAAAAACTGAATCACACTTATATAGGTCTGTAGCTTTAAAATACCCCTTAGAATACTAGCACTGCCAGCTGTAAGTAGTAATCTGGAAAAACGGCCATTCTCTCAATGTCAACAAACCATCGAGAATGAGAACGACTTCAATAACAGGTGCTGAAAAATCATTTTGAAAATCAAATGTATGCATTTATTTATATATACATATATGTTTGTATATTCATCTATCTATCTATCTATCTATCTATATATATATATATATATATATATATATATATTATATATATATATATATATATATATATATATATATATATATATATATATATATATATATAAACTGACATATAGATAGGTAGGTGTAGTTAATTAAAAGTGTGTGTGTGTGTGTGTGTGTGTGTGTTTATATATACTCAGTTATTAGTGAAACAATAGTACACTAGTATCATCGATACATGTAGTAACTAATAACTCATCCTACTCTGCATATCAATAATAATATTGTACATATAGACTGTGTGGAAGCAACATCTCTGTAGTTATGACATTTTTTGTGATTTAAATCCTAAAATATGAAGTTTGTGGGCTTACACTGTTGATGATATTTAGGAATGACCATCACAATGATATTCCAAGATGTCCCCATTGTGTTACATTGAAAGTAACTACCATGCTTTTCAACATAGAAGTTCCAATCCATAAAGGAAAACGAGAGGTCAAAATTGCAAAGAAAAGTACGTAGATTTTTTTCTTATGTGGATAATTACTTGGTCTGTCTTGTTAGTGCATAAGCATAATGGTATATACTTCCAAAATCTCTTTCCTAATAATTCTTTCGATATTTGACTTGATTATTGTCAATATTAAAACTCATTCTATAATCATTTTATGTTCGTTTTTGTCTATAACAATTGCATCGATGATATTCATTCTAACCTACATGCATGTTTCTCATATATGTGCTGATTGTAATTCATTTAATATTCGCGGTTTGCTGAGGTACCAAGAGGGAATAAATAACGCTCTTCTCAGAGGTAGAAGCGAGCATGGCATTGCTTGCTGTTGCCCCCAGAGAAGAGGCAAAAAATAGCCTCATCCTAATCCTGGAGGACGACAATGTGGGAAAAACATATGAAGATTGGCAGCTTCCTGCTTTTAAAGTGTTTATACAAGTAACAAATAAATCAGTATATGCATAAAATTTACAACTGCAGTTGAGTGCGACTTGTATGTCTGGTTAAGCAAATATGAGCGTGATGGCTGTGCCGTACCTGCAGCTGTTTATTATCATCATAATCTCAAACTCATCATTATCATGACCATTACTTTTGCCATCAGCATTATCGTTATCATTACACATCGTCATCATCATCATATAATGATTCGCTTTAAGAATTATTTCATTGCGAAACCCTGCCATCCTTTGCTGAACCTATAACGGGAGGCGACGCAGATTTTAATAAATCAAAACTTGATCCTATATGATAATGCAGTTTACTATTCAGTTTTCGGAATTGCTTGGACAATTATTCCAAATTGGATTTGGTGATAATCTATTTTTCTATTCTGGAAATTAATAACTTATTATTTTTCCTTTCCCGTTGATAATAACTTTAATTTTATCTCCTCCCCCTATCTTTGCCAATTAAATGTTGCCGAAAGTGGTTTTTATGATGTTGGCCGAGTGTCACATTTAGTCTTCAGGATTCTGATGTAGAGCCATTAAATAAAACGGCGAAAATGAAACCCTAATGTCATAATAAAATGAGATGCAATATCATGTTTTTTTTTTCTGCTAAAAAAAAAATCTATATCTAGGCCCTATGCGACCACACCTGATTTCCACATTCCTTATTTTCTTCTATTGCTATTAATATCGATACTGATATTGTTACTGACATTATGACTTATGTTATTAAAATACTAATAGTAATGAAGATGAAAAAAAATCTCCGAAAAACAAGGAAATGGTAAATTGATTCCTTGGTGACTAAGCACTTGTGGTGCAATCTATGAGTAAAACAATAATGAACTAATGTCACAATGGACATGACATGTATGCATGCCATCTCGGCACATTGGGTTATAATCTGAACCAAGCATGCAGTGATCCCATAATTTAGAATACAGACGACAATTGAACCAAATTTTCATCCAAAGACAGAATGCATTTTTGTATATATACTCGACAGTAGTTACAGAATGCTGATTAGTAATTTCTGTAGTCCTCATAAAGTTCGGCTGCTAACTTTTAACATAAATGCTGCTAATATCCCGATGCAAGTACATTGGAGTGATGGTTGTTAGTGACACGCAGCTCATTAGAAATCCAAAGAAACGGCTCTGGGAGTGTCTGATTACGGACTCGGATACACCCCCTGGCACCCAGAACAGTAACTACGAAAGTGCCAAAACTACATGTAGTTTGCACGAATTTTCTCGTACTATTGGAATCGTGATGTATAAAATGTATTTGTGCGAACACTCACGAAACGTCGGAAATGGGAGTAGTTAGCAATGTGAACCTCTGAGCGAACTAAAACTATTAATCTCGAGTTATGTGCACTCTGGTTTTGCTGTGGAAAATTTCTTGTTATTTCATAGCAACCAGATATTTTTGTATTTTTCTTTGTTCTCCAGAGGTTGTATAATAACTAAACTTTTTGCTTACACTTGGCTAATTAGAATGAGAGAAAAAAAAATAGATTTCTTGTTTTGTTTCTGACAATTAATCTTAATGCCTACCTAAATTCCGATTACTGAAATAAGCTTACTGCTTCGCCTTTTTTGCTAATGCTTTATGTTTATCAGTTGTAACTACATCCACGTGTTGTAGGTATCTACTCAGAGCATCTTCTTCGATATTTACGCTGGTTTTGTAATGGCAAGGTCAAACGTTCGCAGTTGGCCTGGCCTTTCCCGGTCAAATCACCTGTGAATGGACGTCGATTGCTGGGGTTCAAAGTAGGTTCAAAGGGGTGGAAGAGTGGCCGCCCTACCGCATCGATGAGCAGCATGTGTTAATATTTATTAAATGTAATATAAATACGAAGTGAATATTTTGCAAAGCCTCTTTACAGAAGTAAAGTGAAAAAAAATGTGTCGTAGACTCTTGGAATCCACTGAAGACGACCGATAAAAAACCCAAGTTGGAATTTGAATAGAAATAAAAAACAAGTTAGGAAAAAAACAAAGTCAGCCTTTTTTATAACACCCAAGCTTAAACGAAGTGAAAAACTCGTTGTCAGCGTATTTTTTCAATAAGAAGCATTGGTGTAATTACAAGTTTTAAAGATCAGATATCGGGCCAGTTCAGTTTCATCCCATGAACGTTATTTGATTTCTATTATATCCCCCCATCATTTTGCATGTCACTTGCCATAATCCAAGATAAAATACAGTTTAGTCATATTATATAATCGAAGATGTGAATGCTAGATTTGGTACTTTTGTTCGTGACATCCTACAGTTTGCTGAATGCTGATATTTACTA
>NC_051388.1:43071778-43074278 GCF_015228065.2 Penaeus monodon | reverse complement strand
CCCCTGGCGCTCCGGTGAAGATATCTTTCCATGGCTGGAGCGTGCCCGTTCTTACAGGGTCTGTAGGCCCTTAAAGAAACCCCACAAATGAATAAAAGTTGAAATTTACCCAATACAGCGAACACGAGTAACTGAGATGGCACAAACCTTTCTTTAACCATATGAAGTGTGAGGATCATGTAAGCGCATTTTGTTGTGATAAGTCATTCTTATCTTCACATGTATTCTATCATTATCATGTCTCTATATTTATTTTTAATGTAGAGAAACACATGAGTCATTATTGTCTAAACACTGCACTCAGATGTGATAAGGATCCTTTATATATTACTGTGAGATCCTAAGTAGGCTACATGACCTCCAGTACCACTCAACGGATTAGTATCCCGGACAAGGAACTAATTTTCATTTTTCTTTCCACAGCCGTTTGCGTGAGAAATTGCGGCAGAGGTGGAAGATGCGTGAGGCCCAACCTGTGTATGTGCATCGGCGGTAACATATCACCTGTGTGTGGTATGAGAGGAAATGGTTTCGGCGGTGGCGGTGTTATTGGCGGAGGAGGCACTACGGGAGGTGGTAATGGTATCATAGGCGGAGGAGGCACCACAGGTGCTGGCGGCATCCATGGTGGGGGAGGCACCACAGGAGGAGGTGGTATTATTGGCGGAGGGGGCACTACTGGAGGAGGTGGTATTAATGGCGGAGGAAGCACTACTGGAGGAGGTGGTATCACAGGAGGTGGTGGTATCACAGGAGGAGGCGGCATCAATGGTGGAATCATCAGTGGAGGTGGCATCACCGGCGGTGGAGGAAGAGGTAAGATTCATCCTTATAATTACAGTTACTCCTACAATTCAGTTGATAGGTAAGTCTAGTGCTGATATTTTTGATATGACAATCACTTTACGCACTACTGGAAACAGTATGTTCCAAAAATACGGTGCTCCTGTGATTTATTAATTCCCAGTGTAGAACATTCAAACCGTTTCAAATGCAAACTGCATCGGTTATAAACGAAAGTTTCGATTCTATGATTGGTTGATCACTCATACGTTGGTATTTTACAAATAGACAGCAAGATGCGTTACGTTGCTAGGGATGGTTTAATAATAACTTTGTGGGCGTGAAAAAGAGACCCTCATATCAAACATGCTGCATGATGCCGAATTCGTGGTTAGATAGTTCATATCAAATAAATAACTGGCTTACTGTAGGTGCATAGAGTGTAGCCTTAATTGTATTGAATATTGTTTTACAAGGTATATTCCTTCATGAATAATTTATAAACTATTTAGTTAGTAAATACTGTGTTGAAAAGAATACAGTCAATTTATCCTTAGTTATTCTGTCATTTTCGGAATACTAAAGCTTGCTTGTGACATTAAAATTGTCATTGTCAATAACCAGTTCTAATATTCTAAAAGTATTTAGTTTTGTTTTGTGATGTAAATTGAAGGAAATGGGCGGGTCCAGAAAGATTTGTCTCGTGCGAATGCCTCGCCTCCCCAGAGCTGAAATCGTAATGCAGACGAAGATGGAAGGAACATCAGAAAATACGAATTAAAAGTAACAATATTTAATATGATTAAAAAATGTACAGTTAATAAGAAATGTCTGCAGGTATTGCAACCGAAATTTAAGGAATTTAAGGAATAATGGATACAGTAATATTATGGGTGTCGATGTGAAGAAAAGGCGTAATATCAAGCCTTTGAGCCTTGAATTTTGGTTCACTTATGTCATACTTTGAAAGAACGATAAAAGGTGCTCTTGGTGGCTAGCTTGAAGAGACTGTGTATGAGGTTTTCTTGAGGGCTTTGTACGTCTGGCTGAGGGTTCATTGAACTAACCAGAGACGGTAATTTTCAAATTCCAGGAACGCAGGTGTAGAAAAAAAGTTTTTCACTGTATGAATTATCAAACTGTGGCAAGGGAATATAATACTTTTATTTAAGATTTATCAGATTTAACTGATGGTGTATATGTAAGCGTCATAACTAGCTTGCGAAAATTCGTAAACTTCGGTCAAAGCATCTTTATTGTCGACACTGATGCGCTTCTGTTTGAAAATACGTTCCGCTGGTATTTTTCAAAGTCAGTAAGGTGAAAATATAAACTTTCACGAGGAAAAATATCTTATATCATAACTGGTTAATCCTCTATGGAATAATTTGTAATGAAAATACGAACGAAAATTACATTAATTTAAAAAAATTCCTAATTTCTTATACGAAGTTGTGGTACTTGAGTAATATACACATTGTTTTTTTTCCGATTTTAGCTCCCTCTCAGCAAGGTCTGTATTGACCGTGCCTCCCAGGAACATAATCCATAACGATCAGGTTTTGAATAAATACACTCCATTATGCATAAAAAAAATTAGTTTTACAATAACAGCATCAAGAATTATATGAGTTGCATTGCGTATTGCCTTTCTGATATAAGAATATTGCATCGGCATGCTATATTGATATGCAAATAATGAATAAGCTCGTGACAT
>NC_051388.1:43039278-43054278 GCF_015228065.2 Penaeus monodon | reverse complement strand
AGGAATTGAACAAAATTAATGGAGCTATATAAACCGTCCACTCATAAAACTGTCATGATTAAAAGAAATAGTGTTGCTGAAGAATCAGAAATTTATATTAGAAATCTGCAGTAAAAAAAAAATGGTATTGGTACAAAATCTATGAAGCAAAATTGCAGGAAATGAAGGAAGGTTTTGAATGTTCATGAGATGTGCTAGTATATCAGGGAGAGGGAAACTAATAAATATTTATAGGTTATAGATAATTATAAAAAGCAACTAGTCTCATATGTGCATATGCAAGTGTGTGTGTGTGTGTGTGTGTGTGTGTGTGTGTGTGTGTGTGTGTGTGTGTGTGTGTGTGTTTGTGTGTGTGTGTGTGTGTGTGTTTGTGTGTGTGTGTGTGTGTGTGTGTGTGTGTGTGTGTGTGTGTGTGTGTGTGTGTGTGTGTGTGTGTGTGTGTGAGTGTGTGTGTGTATGTGTATGTGTGTGTGTGCATGTCTTTACAGACATGCGCATCATTGTATGTTTATATGTATGTGTATGTGCTTTTGTGCATGCATTCTATATACAAAGAAAAAAAAACGTGTTTAGATTATAAAACACTATCAGATATACTTTTTTTTAAGGGATGTCATTTATAATCAAGCACCATGAGTAAATTTACTTGTACAACAGTGCATACTTGCTAGATATCCCAATAATCAGACTGACAATTTAATCTTTCTACCATAATTATTGTAGTCTAATCTAATTTTCCTCTTAGATGCTTGCTGTACCTGGATGCTGTGTGTGCTCTGTAACTTGTAACTTGCAATGATGTATGTGTCAGAGCTGGCATATCCATTGTTGTTCCATAGTTTTCAAATTCTGTCTTTGCAAATATGTATTTAATATGACTACTACTCTGATATATTAAGCATTGACATGTCTCTCCTGATATTGATATGAGCAGTGAGTATTGATTTTAAGGGAATAATCTTTACTAAATCAGTTTAGCTGAATAATATCACATATAATACTTTTCAGCTGTGCACACAATAAGATGGTACAGTTACTGTGCCCAGGATGGTGTATTAATAATTCTTTATAATATAGCCACAAAGCCTTGCAACTTTCCCAGATGGACAATACATAGCAAACACTAATTTGTCACACTCTCTTCTTTTAAAATTCCCAGCATAAGAGTTTTGTTTATAATATACATTTCAAGAAATAGGTATTTCCCCTTGAGATGCAACTTAAATTGGGTAGTAAACAGTTTGATAAAAAAAATTCTATATTTCACAGCTGTGTGTCATGAACCATGCCTTAATGGTGGAAAGTGTGTGGGCCCAGATCGTTGTGCCTGTGTTTACGGATTTACTGGTCGTAGATGTGAAGCAGGTGAGCCATGATACTTACCTGATTTTGCTCATAAAGATATAAGTCCTTAAATTACAGATTTTACTGAAGATTCATTTTGCAGTTTATTGATTTCTTTCTTCATGCCTTTAAAGCTTGATCAAATAAGAATGAATGCATCAAAGTTACATTTTCCAGATTACCGTACTGGCCCATGCTTTACCAAAGTTCAACATGACATGTGCCAGGGACAGCTGCCTGGAGTTGTTTGTACCAAGCAGTTGTGCTGTGCTACAATAGGCATAGCATGGGGCCACCCCTGTGAACACTGCCCATCAAGACTTGATTGTAATAAGGGTTTCCTGAAAAACATATACAGTGGAGACTGTGTTGGTGAGTGGTTTGATAATACCATGGTGTTATGAATTTTATAGTATTTCTTGACATTAGTTCCAAAAAATTATGTGTTGGGAATTTCAGATTTGTGGTAAAAACTTAATATTCAAGTAAATAAGTATGTACATGATTAGACTAATCTGCAATGGATGTTAAGAGAAATTAATGACAAATGTGTATGTGAATAGAACATAATTGCAATAGACACTAAGATAAATCATTCTCATGCAGTTTACAAACGGAGTCAAATTTATGTATTGTTTAACTTTAACTTTTAAAGTCTTTTGAAATTTAAATAATTATTTTCTTTTCTTTTAACCTCACAGACATAGATGAATGTGAGGCCATTCCAGGTTTGTGTGAAGGAGGTATTTGTGTCAACAGCATAGGGTCATTTACTTGTGAGTGTCCAGAAGGACAGGCAAGAAACCCAGAGACCAATGCTTGTGAAGACCGAGATGAATGTGCTGAAGGAGACCAGTGTGAGAATGGTCAGTGTGTTAATACAGATGGGAGTTTCTATTGCAGCTGCAATACAGGCTTCATTCCTAGTCAAGATCGTAAAAAATGTATTGGTAAGTTACCTTGTTTTCAGAAGTGAGTTACTGAAAGTATTTGTAATAAAGATTATTCTCTAATATCATGAAAAATTTATAAAAACTAACTTCTTCTGTTTTTTGTTTTTATTGTTATATTACCTCATAAGTTTAGTGTCAGTCAACTTTTGCAAAAGCTATTTACTATGCAGAGAAGATGCATAATTTTTGCCATGATTATAACCCTGATGATTGACCCTAACCCTAATATATGAGAATGATTATTATTTTGAAAAGGATTATCAGTAATGGATTTTTATCATATTTTCTTCATCACATACCTAGCCAAGATATTGTTTTGTTAAAATGGTAAGTTAAAACTTGGTAAACAACTCTCTCTGAGGTATCTTTAATATAAACAATATTAGATTTGAACATAATCTCTGATACATAGAGAATGTTTATAGAAGGGCATTTGTAAATATCTTTTTGACATCTATTATTCAGCTAAAAAAAAAAAAATTGAAAAGTATTTGTAGGATAGTACTATCCAGTTTGTAAATCCCTTATATCAACATCATTTTGTTTTTGTATCTTCTAGAGAAGTATTAGTTAATTAAATGTTAATTAAAATCCAAGCATACTTATAATATATCCCTGTATATACATAGATGCACGCCAAGGATTTTGCTACACGGAAATCAATAGCAATAATCGGTGCAGAAAGCCACTAGCCATACCCCTTACGCGTCATGCTTGCTGTTGCAGCAAGAATATGGGGAAGGCTTGGGGTGAAGGGCGCAATGACTGCGTGCCTTGTCCTATGCCTGGAGAAGGTAAGACTTATTATGTAGTGATTAGGACGAATTACAAATGTTATTTTGATTGTTGACAATTATAGTTGTTTTTATTCCTTTATTATTCTGATTGCTAGTATTATGACTGACTACCTATTATAAAGCTTAAAGGGAATATTGATAGTATTAGTTATATTTTTGTAATCACATATATATCCATATCTTTCCCACAATACAGCCCCTTTTTTATCTAAATGTAAATCACTCTCCTTTTGAAATATTATCTTGAGACATGACACCTCATTTCCTACATTCACAGAATTGTACCAATGTCTCTGTGAGCAGCCAGGGTCTCTTATGCCTCCTGTGGATGAGTGCACTCTAAATCCTGGTCAGTGTGGTGAAGGAGGTCATTGCATTGATACAGCCAGTGGCTACATCTGCCAGTGTTATGAGGGATTTAACAACGTTCAGCCTTCAGACAGATGTGTCGGTGAGGCTTAATCCAGCTTGATCCCTTTTATGGTTGTAATTGCATGTAGTTTATGGTACTCTTCATATCTGGATATGTATTTTTCATTTATGGGTTTTCTTAACAGATGTGGATGAGTGTCGGGATGGAGCTTGTCGTGGGGGCCGGTGTTACAATACCATAGGCAGCTTCAGATGTCACTGTCCTACTGGTTTTGACCTGTCTTCAGATGGACGTACCTGTATTGGTATGTTGTATTTTGGCTGAAATTAAATTCAGAAATTACCAAATATTCTTATGACACTATCACCTTTTTCATGAAATAAAAAATTCATAATTATAATGTAGAATAGTTGCTATCTATATAGTTAATGCTATTATTTGTTAATATTTTTTGCTTGCTCTAGTTTTAATCATAAAGTCAGAGTTATTGATATTCATCATTCTTAATCTTTTTGACAGATCATGATGAATGCAGTGAAACAGGCATGTGTGCAAATGGTATCTGCACAAATATGGATGGATCTTTTAAATGTGTATGCAATGATGGATACATTTTATCCTCATCAGGCTTTGCATGTATAGGTAAGGATTTTTTTTTACTTTGAGAAATAGTAGGATTAGTAGTGTATATTATTTTTACTAACTGTATAAGATAAACTATTATTATTCCTCAATCTTCTGATTGTAATAACTTTATAAACTATATCATAATAAATATTTGGAAGGCTTCTTCAAATTATGACTAATAATAGTCTACACAATTTTCAGACATTGATGAATGTGAGGAAAACCCAAGAATTTGCTTATTTGGTCGTTGTGAGAATTTAGATGGCAGTTATCGCTGTGTATGCAATGATGGCTACACACACGTCAAGGATGGTAGCTTCTGCACTGATGTTGATGAATGCGGTGAGACAGGCATGTGTGATCATGGCTCATGTGTTAACATGGATGGGTCCTTCAAGTGTGTATGTCATGCTGGATACACCTTGTCTCCTAGTGGGAAGACTTGTATTGGTAAGTTCCCTCAATATTTTTTGTGGCTCCATGAGATTGTGATGAAGTGAGTTACATTACTAGGAATAAAACTACTCTGCTAAAGTGTTTATTATCTTCCAGACATGGATGAGTGTACCTCAGGGCCTTGTAAAAATGGTCAGTGTATCAATACTGAAGGGAGTTTCAGGTGTGAATGTCCACCAGGTTTCACCCTTGGGGTTAATGGCGTCACATGCCTTGGTAAGTTTCTTAAGCATTGCTTGTTGGTAGAATATAATGTGCATAACCTTTCAAGATCTTATTCCATGTTTTAGTTCTTCACTTCATTGTGAGGAGTCACAATTCACTTAATTCAATTTTCCTTTATAATAGTAATACATGAAAATCACTTTCATTCATCTAGATACAAAACTGGACTTCTGTTATGCCATGTATCGTGATGGCCAGTGTTCCAATCCATCTACAACGCCCACCACAAAATCAGCTTGTTGCTGCTGTACAGTAATCTTGGGTCAGCCAATGGGTTGGGGGACACCATGCCAAGCCTGTCCACAACCTGGCTCCCAGGAGTTCCTTGGCCTGTGCCCTCATGGGTTTGGCATCACACACGAGGGTCATGGTAAGCACATTACTCATCTTTGATGAATTATTATTTTTTATATAAAAAAACTGCTTATATATCTGTTAAATAAATTTATTTTTCTATTTATATTTGCATTATGAAAAGCATCATTTCTTACTCAGACATAAATGAGTGTGCCCTGAACCCTGCTATTTGCCGCAATGGAGCTTGTGAGAACCTAGAGGGAGGCTACAGATGCATCTGTAATCCTGGCTACATGGTGGATGACAGCGGACGGCAGTGTCATGACATTAATGAGTGTGCCATTGACAACCTTCTATGTGATGGTGGTCAGGTACAATGAGGGTCATATGATTTAAAAGATTGTTTTTGTTTTAGACAGCCAAGAGGGCAAAGTAGCCAGGGCAGTTACACAGGTCCTGGGATGGTACCTATAATAGTGTTATGCCTCTGTCACAAGTCTCATATTAGCTAAGTTTTTGACATAGGCATGAATTATAATTTGGAACAATCTTATGGGACCACTAATCATAGCAAGTAATTTGCACTTAAATACTTATATTTCTAAAAGATAAGTATAATAAGTAAATTTGATGATCACATAAACAAATGCAAATTACAATTAGTTGCAACAAACCTGTCTGACATATGAATTGTTTAGACATGTGTAGTTTAGACATGTAGAAGCTGTATATATTTATAACTATTTTAAAACTTTAGTTCATGGAAGAAAACATGCATTACTGCATGAATGTTATCATACAATTTACATTACTTTTTACTAACATTACCAAACTATATCTACAAACTATACAATATTTAAGAATAAAGACTATATGAACTACAGAGATTAAATTGTTGATCAGTTATGGCAAACTTAAACAAATACTATTTCCTATGCTTAGGACAATGACATAAGAAATAGGATCTTTTCTAAGTACTGGCCCTGGACTCCAAAAGGGTCCTGAAAAATAAAAATTTGTTTTTCTTTTATTTCATCATTATCATAAAGCTTTTTGCCCATATAGTAGTTCTGAAAATATTAGTAATGGAGTTGTTATCATAAGCCAAATATCAGAGTTACAGCATATTTAAATTTACAACCTGTCAATAACATGATGCATCATTGCCAAGCAAGAGGCCCAAATATGAGGGTAACTTAGAAAAAATTAAGCCTTAAAAGAACAAACTATTTATGATAGATCATATTATGTCAGCACATAGGCATAATTTTTTTTCATGTTATTCACTTGGTTATATTTTTTACAAGATTGAATTTCAGCAGTGAATGTCAGAGGAGGAAGTTAAATGATATTCCTATATGTATTTACAGTGTCGGAACACACCAGGGAGTTACCAGTGCATCTGTCCATCTGGTACTCAGTTGAATCCTAACACCCACGTTTGCAGTGATGTAGATGAGTGCAATGAGTTAGGGGAAGATGCCTGTGTTGGAGGAACATGTGTAAATGTCATCGGTTCTTATAGGTGTGAATGTGATGAAGGTACCATTCTAGACTCCACTGGCAGATACTGTATTGGTAAGTGGTCCCCCTTAATCCCTTGTTCATAGTTGTCATAGGGGAGCTTAGGAGACAGAGATTGGGGCCTAATGTAGATGATCACCCCTACCTTGTACCAAAGCCCTTGCCTCAACTAAGTTTGCATGGTCTTTTCTTCTCCCTCTTTACTTTTCCTTCTCTTCTTCATCCCCTTTTTCTGTTCACTTCCTAAAGTGTGAGAGCCATGTTGAAAGGATGAAAGTCTGGCTTTCTGTCAGTCATGAACACTCTCAGGGAACCATAGGCATGGTATTTCCTTGGTTAATCACCTAGCCCTTACCTGTCATGGGTATTCTTAGGGGTAGAACGTTTATTTTCCTAATTTATTTCAGACTCACCATGGCCAATACTGAAGATTTCTTACCTTTATTAGGGGCATTAAGGCTTGCCCATTCATCACCTAGCCTATTTAAATTTGATTTCATTGGTTTCCTGACCTTTGCCTCTCCTTTGGCCATGGCTCCAACCACAAATACTAATACCCCCTCCTCAATGTCTGCTTATCAACTCTATCCATTCCAGATCATTCACCCAGGTCGTTACTCAACCTTCAGAATATTCCCCTTCCTCTCTCCCAACATCCTCCACTCTATCTCCTACTGCACAGTCTTTTTCATTGTCTACCCCCACCCCCCTTATTACTAATCCCCTTCCTTATTGTCCTTCCAACAATACAACTTCTCTCCATACCACCCCATCTTCCTCCTGCCCTCATCCTCTTACTGCTTCCACCTCTGCAAACCTTTTGAGTACCCTTTTTGGCCCAACCAAGTGGAATTGATTTTCTGTGATTCTGCCTACTCCTCCGTTTTCTGACAATACCCTTCTCTCCCAACAGTGTCTCTAAAAAACAAATAGGTAAAGTTTCCTTTCACAGTCATTCCATTTGCTAATGCCTTGTTACAGTTACATCTGAGTGCCAAGCTCATGCACTCTACCCTGACTGACCTCACTCGCAAACCTATTCCTGCCCAATATCACTCTGCCTTTAATACTTGTACCGGAACTGTTTCTGTCTCTCTGACTGTTTGTCCCATCTAAGACAAGGACTGTTCAGACTGGGAAAACGACTTGCTCGCATGCCTCATTGACTATGATGCAGTGCCAGTTCAGTGCTGCACTAATCCTATACCAATATTGCCAAAATTAGCTTCCATAGACATGACCTCTCCCATGAAGATTATACTGAAGGAGTGTCCTGCCCTATCAACCTCTTCCCCATCAATGTCAGAAATGTTGGCATTTTGTCCACCTAAACAAACATTGTCGCTCCACAGCCCAGTGCCCTCTATGTGTCTAACCTGGTCAAAACCATTCAAATTGCTCTGCTCAGTCACACATGTGTGCCAGTTGTGGTGGCTCCCATAATGTATTTTATAGGAGCTGCTGTGCCTAAAAATTCGAATCTGAGGTAGCAGGTCTAAAATTCAAATTGCTTCATCAATGACCAGAAAAGAAACTGCCAATGGGTTTTTCTCTTTCTACCTTTTCCCAAAAATTTGTATTTCTCACTGCTCCCCCCCCATTTCCCAAAGGAGTCCAGATCTATCCAGTATCATTTTCCTTCTCCCTTAAAACCTTCCATCTCTACCCCAAAATTCCTTTTCCTTTTTTAAAATCTGATACTCCAATTCTGCCACTTCCCGGGTTCCTACCCCCCTCCTTCTCACTTACCTGTTGCCCAGAAAATTTTAAAAAACATTCCACCCCAAATTACCACTTCCTCTTTACCCCTACCTGTCCCTCTGCTTCGGGACATCTACCCCCTTTCTCCTTACTTAGAAAATTTTTGTTTCTCACACCTCCCCACCACTCAAAACTCTTGAAAACATTAAAAACTTCCTAACATGACCCCAAAGAATACCCACTCCCTCATCCCCCTTCTATTCCTTTTTCGCTCTACATTAAAAGTATTTGCCGATATCCATCTCCCCCCAAATTTTCCCTTACCCCTTTTCCCACATTTTCCCCAAAAAGAAATTCACCCTCCCTCCTCTATGTGCCTTTTCCCTTTCTTCCCCCATTACCTTACCAAAACCCACTTAGACACTCACATGACTATCTTGTGTCACAGCTGTCCTTCCCCAGATCCCCCCCTCCGACATTTTTTCCCATACCTCCCCCTTCTGTTCTCTGATTTTTCTCCCGCGCTATAATTCCATTGCTTAAAAAACATTACCCTCTGATTGTTTTATGGCTTTTGCTTTTTTTCCCGTACACGTTACTCCTGAATTATATATTATATATAAAATTATATATATATATTATATTATAATATATATATATATATATATATATATATTAATATAATTTTATATATATAAAATAAAAACCCTCCCTGACCAGACTCGAACCTAGGGCACTCCGGGTAGAAAAATGGAGGCCCGTGCTAACCAACCATGCCACACGACCCACTAAAAGGAGTGTGAACTAGGATCTTACTAGCTCATAGACATACAGGTATGTCTATGAGCTAGTAAGATCACTAGTTTCATACCTGGAGTGACCTAGGTTCGAGTCCTGGTAGGGAGGGTTGTTATTATCGATACCATGCGGCATTGCATTATTCCATCTTCATATATGTATATATATATATTCATATATATATATATATATATATATATTATATATATAATATATATATATTATATATATATATATATATATATATATATATATACATATATATACATATATATATCTATATATATTATAATATAATATATATATAATATATTTATATATATATATATATATATATATATATATATATATATATATATATATAAATATATATATATATATAATATATAATATATATATATATATATATACTACATATATGAAAGATGGAATAATGCAATGCCGCATTGGTATCGATAAATAACAACCCTCCCTGACCAGGACTCGAACCTAGGTCACTCCAGGTATGAAACTAGGATCTTACTAGCTACATAGACATTACCTGTCTACTCATACTTGTCTATGGAGCTAGTAAGATCCTAGTTGCACACTCCTTTTAGTGGGTCGTGTGGCATGGTTGGTTTAGCACTGGCCTCCAGTTTCATACCCGGAGGACCTAGGTTCGAGTCCTGGTCAGGGAGGGTTGTTATTTATATATATATATATATATATATATATATATATATATATATATATATATATATATATATATAGATATTATATAATATATATATATATATATATATATATCAGGAGTAACAGTGTACAAGGAAAACTGCAAAAGCCATTATGAACAATCAGAGGGTAATGTGTTAAGCAATGGTAATTATAGCAGCAGGAGAATAATCCAGAGAATCAGACATGGGAAGAGGTATCGGGAAGAATGTCAGGAGGGGAGGGATCTGGAGAAGGACACTGCTGTGACACAAGATAGTCATGTGAGTGTCTAAGTGGGTGTGGTAAGGGTAATGGGGAAGGAAGAGGAAGAGGCACATAGAGGAGGTGAGGATGAGATGTTCTTTTGGGAAAGTGTGAGGAACAGGGGTAGAGGGAACTTGAGGAGGAGGATGGATATCGGCAAATACTTTGAATGTAGAGCGAATAGGAATAGAAGGGTGGATGAGGGAGTGGATCATTCTTTTGGATCATGTTAGGAAGTTTTGAATGTTTTCAAGAGTTTCTTGAGTGGTGGGGAGGTGTGAGAAACAAAAGTTTTCTTAAGTAGAGGAGAAGAGGGAGTAGATGTCCAAGAAGCAGAGGGACAGGTAGGTGTAGAAGAGGAAGTGGTAGATGGAGTGGAATGTTTAAATTGTCTGGTGCAACAGGTAGAGTGAGAAGGAGGAGGGGTAGGAACCAGGGAAGTGGCAGAGATTGGAGTATCAGGATTTAAACAGGAAAAGGAATTTGGAGTAGAGATAGGAAGGTTCAAGGTAGAAGGAAGTGATACTGGATGAGATACTGAGACTCCTTGAGAAGATGGGAGGGGAGCAGTGAGAAGTACAATTTTGGAATAGGTAGAAAGAGAAAAACCTCATTGGCATGTTTCTTGTCTGGCTCATGTAGAGTGAAGCCAATTTGAATTTCAGACCTGCTACCTCAGATTCGAATTTGTAGGCACAGCAGCTCCTATAAAATACATTATGGGAGCCACCACAACTGGCACACATGTGTGACTGAGCAGAGCAATTTGAATGGTTTTGACCAGGTTAGACACATAGAGGGCACTGGGCTGTGGAGCGACAATGTTTGTTTAGGTGGACAAAATGCCAACATTTCTGACATTGATGGGGAAGAGGTTGATAGGGCAGGACACTCCTTCAGTATAATCTTCATGGGAGAGGTCATGTCTATGGAAGCTAATTTTGGCAATATTGGTATAGGATTAGTGCAGCACTGAACTGGCACTGCATCATAGTCAATGAGGCATGCGAGCAAGTCGTTTTCCCAGTCTGAACAGTCCTTGTCTTAGATGGGACAAACAGTCAGAGAGACAGAAACAGTTCCGGTACAAGTATTAAAGGCAGAGTGATATTGGGCAGGAATAGGTTTGCGAGTGAGGTCAGTCAGGGTAGAGTGCATGAGCTTGGCACTCAGATGTAACTGTAACAAGGCATTAGCAAATGGAATGACTGTGAAAGGAAACTTTACCTATTTGTTTTTTAGAGACACTGTTGGGAGAGAAGGGTATTGTCAGAAAACGGAGGAGTAGGCAGAATCACAGAAAATCAATTCCACTTGGTTGGGCCAAAAAGGGTACTCAAAAGGTTTGCAGAGGTGGAAGCAGTAAGAGGATGAGGGCAGGAGGAAGATGGGGTGGTATGGAGAGAAGTTGTATTGTTGGAAGGACAATAAGGAAGGGGATTAGTAATAAGGGGGGTGGGGGTAGACAATGAAAAAGACTGTGCAGTAGGAGATAGAGTGGAGGATGTTGGGAGAGAGGAAGGGGAATATTCTGAAGGTTGAGTAACGACCTGGGTGAATGATCTGGAATGGATAGAGTTGATAAGCAGACATTGAGGAGGGGGTATTAGTATTTGTGGTTGGAGCCATGGCCAAAGGAGAGGCAAAGGTCAGGAAACCAATGAAATCAAATTTAAATAGGCTAGGTGATGAATGGGCAAGCCTTAATGCCCCTAATAAAGGTAAGAAATCTTCAGTATTGGCCATGGTGAGTCTGAAATAAATTAGGAAAATAAACGTTCTACCCCTAAGAATACCCATGACAGGTAAGGGCTAGGTGATTAACCAAGGAAATACCATGCCTATGGTTCCCTGAGAGAGTTCATGACTGACAGAAAGCCAGACTTTCATCCTTTCAACATGGCTCTCACACTTTAGGAAGTGAACAGAAAAAGGGGATGAAGAAGAGAAGGAAAAGTAAAGAGGGAGAAGAAAAGACCATGCAAACTTAGTTGAGGCAAGGGCTTTGGTACAAGGTAGGGGTGATCATCTACATTAGGCCCCAATCTCTGTCTCCTAAGCTCCCCTATGACAACTATGAACAAGGGATTAAGGGGGACCACTTACCAATACAGTATCTGCCAGTGGAGTCTAGAATGGTACCTTCATCACATTCACACCTATAAGAACCGATGACATTTACACATGTTCCTCCAACACAGGCATCTTCCCCTAACTCATTGCACTCATCTACATCACTGCAAACGTGGGTGTTAGGATTCAACTGAGTACCAGATGGACAGATGCACTGGTAACTCCCTGGTGTGTTCCGACACTGTAAATACATATAGGAATATCATTTAACTTCCTCCTCTGACATTCACTGCTGAAATTCAATCTTGTAAAAAATATAACCAAGTGAATAACATGAAAAAAAATTATGCCTATGTGCTGACATAATATGATCTATCATAAATAGTTTGTTCTTTTAAGGCTTAATTTTTTCTAAGTTACCCTCATATTTGGGCCTCTTGCTTGGCAATGATGCATCATGTTATTGACAGGTTGTAAATTTAAATATGCTGTAACTCTGATATTTGGCTTATGATAACAACTCCATTACTAATATTTTCAGAACTACTATATGGGCAAAAAGCTTTATGATAATGATGAAATAAAAGAAAAACAAATTTTTATTTTTCAGGACCCTTTTGGAGTCCAGGGCCAGTACTTAGAAAAGATCCTATTTCTTATGTCATTGTCCTAAGCATAGGAAATAGTATTTGTTTAAGTTTGCCATAACTGATCAACAATTTAATCTCTGTAGTTCATATAGTCTTTATTCTTAAATATTGTATAGTTTTGTAGATATAGTTGGTAATGTTAGTAAAAAGTAATGTAAATTGTATGATAACATTCATGCAGTAATGCATGTTTTCTTCCATGAACTAAAGTTTTAAAATAGTTATAAATATATACAGCTTCTACATGTCTAAACTACACATGTCTAAACAATTCATATGTCAGACAGGTTTGTTGCAACTAATTGTAATTTGCATTTGTTTATGTGATCATCAAATTTACTTATTATACTTATCTTTTAGAAATATAAGTATTTAAGTGCAAATTACTTGCTATGATTAGTGGTCCCATAAGATTGTTCCAAATTATAATTCATGCCTATGTCAAAAACTTAGCTAATATGAGACTTGTGACAGAGGCATAACACTATTATAGGTACCATCCCAGGACCTGTGTAACTGCCCTGGCTACTTTGCCCTCTTGGATGTCTAAAACAAAAACAATCTTTTAAATCATATGACCCTCATTGTACCTGACCACCATCACATAGAAGGTTGTCAATGGCACACTCATTAATGTCATGACACTGCCGTCCGCTGTCATCCACCATGTAGCCAGGATTACAGATGCATCTGTAGCCTCCCTCTAGGTTCTCACAAGCTCCATTGCGGCAAATAGCAGGGTTCAGGGCACACTCATTTATGTCTGAGTAAGAAATGATGCTTTTCATAATGCAAATATAAATAGAAAAATAAATTTATTTAACAGATATATAAGCAGTTTTTTTATATAAAAAATAATAATTCATCAAAGATGAGTAATGTGCTTACCATGACCCTCGTGTGTGATGCCAAACCCATGAGGGCACAGGCCAAGGAACTCCTGGGAGCCAGGTTGTGGACAGGCTTGGGCATGGTGTCCCCAACCCATTGGCTGACCCAAGATTACTGTACAGCAGCAACAAGCTGATTTTGTGGTGGGCGTTGTAGATGGATTGGAACACTGGCCATCACGATACATGGCATAACAGAAGTCCAGTTTTGTATCTAGATGAATGAAAGTGATTTTCATGTATTACTATTATAAAGGAAAATTGAATTAAGTGAATTGTGACTCCTCACAATGAAGTGAAGAACTAAAACATGGAATAAGATCTTGAAAGGTTATGCACATTATATTCTACCAACAAGCAATGCTTAAGAAACTTACCAAGGCATGTGACGCCATTAACCCAAGGGTGAAACCTGGTGGACATTCACACCTGAAACTCCCTTCAGTATTGATACACTGACCATTTTTACAAGGCCCTGAGGTACACTCATCCATGTCTGGAAGATAATAAACACTTTAGCAGAGTAGTTTTATTCCTAGTAATGTAACTCACTTCATCACAATCTCATGGAGCCACAAAAAATATTGAGGGAACTTACCAATACAAGTCTTCCCACTAGGAGACAAGGTGTATCCAGCATGACATACACACTTGAAGGACCCATCCATGTTAACACATGAGCCATGATCACACATGCCTGTCTCACCGCATTCATCAACATCAGTGCAGAAGCTACCATCCTTGACGTGTGTGTAGCCATCATTGCATACACAGCGATAACTGCCATCTAAATTCTCACAACGACCAAATAAGCAAATTCTTGGGTTTTCCTCACATTCATCAATGTCTGAAAATTGTGTAGACTATTATTAGTCATAATTTGAAGAAGCCTTCCAAATATTTATTATGATATAGTTTATAAAGTTATTACAATCAGAAGATTGAGGAATAATAATAGTTTATCTTATACAGTTAGTAAAAAAAATATACACTACTAATCCTACTATTTCTCAAAGTAAAAAAAATCCTTACCTATACATGCAAAGCCTGATGAGGATAAAATGTATCCATCATTGCATACACATTTAAAAGATCCATCCATATTTGTGCAGATACCATTTGCACACATGCCTTTTCACTGCATTCATCATGATCTGTCAAAAAAATTAAGAATGATGAATATCAATAACTCTGACTTTATGATTAAACTAGAGCAAGCAAAAAATATAACAAATATAGCATAAATATATAGATAGCAACTATTCTACATTATAATTATGATTTTTTATTTCATGAAAGGTGATTGTCATAAATATTTTATTTGATTTTGTA